>NW_009231324.1:0-10890 GCF_000690835.1 Fulmarus glacialis
GTCCCTCTGCAGAGCCTTCCTGCCCTCCAACTGCATCTGTCGAGATTACAGGGACGGTGGGTACCCCTTCAGATCCGAACACGCGAGAGATGAGGCAAGAGTTTCTCAGCAGAAAGACTGATGAACTTGCCACGTAGGCTTGGGAGAAGGTTGGTTTCAAGGGGAGGGGAAGGAGGGAAATGAAGACTGTTCGAAAGGCCAGTAAGGAGGCTCATAAAAGCGTCTTGCTCACCTGATGATGACTGGGAGAGAGAAGACTGCAGGCAGTAGTTGGAAGCAGAGTGAGAGTAGAGAGTTATACAGGCCTAAATGAGGGGGAAAAAGGGTTTTACGGCCTGAATGACATCAAGTTGTCATAAACTCAGGTAAGAACGAGAAAACAAGCAGTGTGAGGGAGCTCTTGGGTTGCTTCGTTTTATCCTTTAGGCTTCTTATCGTATTAAAAGCCTGTCCAAGCTCCGAGGTATTGAGAAAGAGTCGTCTCAAGTTGGAAGCACGCAGGCCTCGTGCCCTCTTTTTTGCAGCTGCAGAATACCCGCGCCGCACTAACGTCAGCGGGCGCAGTTACTTCGGAGGAGCAGATAGACTGAATTCCTGCTCTCTTTCTTTCCCTTTGATTCAGCAGCTGGAAAGGGGAGAGCCCAGGCACACTGTGACCTGGTTTTTGCACTGTCCTTCAGGAACTTGATCGCGGTCCAAAAAGCATTCCTCACATCACAGGCTGTTGACACAGTACCTCAGTATGAACCATGAGCAGGCTGGATTCGTTCTATATCTACTGCTGCTGGCAGCCACCGGGAACGGGGCTGTGCTGGAAGCATTTCTAGTATGCTCAAACCTCGTAAGCCCCAGAAAATTAATGTTACACAACAAATTGGGTCCAACGTAACCGGGCTTAGGGTGTCGCCAGGCGATGCTCCTTGAGCTGACCTGCTGAATATTAGCCATGGTGTTGTGGTTCTTGCCTCTCCTGCCAATGGGTGAGCTATGCTGGCAGAAAACGGGTTTTTTTATGCTTGTTTTTTTGCCAGTTTAACTCCCTGAGCTGCCTTACTGTAAGGGCAGCTGAGCGCCAATGCCATGGGAAAACAGCGAGGCAGGTGCTTTGGTGTAAAAGAGTACAAGACTCATCGCTGTCTTACTATTCCCTTAAAAATAACGAGGAGCAGGAAAAGTATAAACGAGAGAAACCTGGTATACGGAGGATGAGAGGAAAATTTATTTAAATGTCTTTAGGCAGCACCCACAGAACATCCCTTTTATGAAGAAAGGAAGCATATAATTAGGCTGAACGTTTTTATTCTTTAAAAAGGAAAGTAAGATTTCAGATCTCCGAGAAGCAAAAAAAGCTGACAACTGCTGATTTTTTTTTTGTGTTCCCTTCTTTTTATATTATCCAATAGTCTGTGGTAACATTATGCTTACCTAAGAAGCTAAAATCCCCAGAAGTAAGCATTTGAAAATGGGCTCAAATTCAAACGGTGTGTAAGCTTGCATGTGCACACAAGCTACATAGCTGTACATTCATATGTGCAATTTTCTTATCATATCTTCATCAGTGAACTCTGTGTACAGAAGATAGAGGGTGGTTTCTCTTCTTCTCTGACTTCCCTTCAGTTAGCTGAAAAAAAAACTATCTCTGACTCCTGAATTTTGTATGGGTTTACAATAGTTTTAGCTTCCAGCTTCAGCTTCCAAGCTAAGCTGGGCTAAAACAAAAGGCAGAACAATAGCCTGAACGTGAACCGAGCCTTCACTCATGTGTTATGTACCCCTGGAAAGGAGAGGGGGATAAGTCTTGTTAAAGTTTTCTGGGTATATCAAGTGGAAAGGAGAGCCCAGAAAAGAAACATTCAAACCAAGATTTCTGCAAGTGATTCAACTATTTTTTTTTCCGTTTTCTCCAGTCAGCTAACTTTATTATTGTTCTAATGCTGAGACCTCAGACTGTTTCAAACCAATAATCATAATTGCATCAGAATCCTTGAGGGTTCACCTTCTAGTTCTTCAGACCTGGATATGAAGGGCTGAGTTTATTTTTTTTTAAGGCATTGATTAAATTTGAAGTCTGTGGAGTCACTCTTGAATTTAAAGGCAGCAGTTCTGCTGTTGCATATCTGCTGGCAAGGACAGGCATGGGAAGGGAGTGCTGGGAGAGAGTAAATCATCCTCTCTCTCACAGGGTAAATGAGCTAAGAGTATTACAGGGGTGCTGAGCTGCATTGCTGTGGTTACATGTCTGTACCATATGAGGCCCGTCAGCCACTTTCACTATAATTCTTTGAGACTGCAAGAAACACTGCCTCTGACAGGAATGCTTTGCAGAAATAGAAACTTATATTGTGCAAATCCCCTCTGAGCAGGAGTTTTGAGCAGTGTTGGTGGGTCAGCAGTTTGAGGTCGGCAGTAGCTTGCATAAAGCAAAACTCATAAACAAGCCGGTGAGTCAAACTCATTTCCTCGACTAACAGGAATAGGATTTCATAAACATAGCAATCACTTTGTGCTCTCCAAACCGACTGTGAACTGTGTTCGCCAGTTTATGTAGCACAGAAACAAGGGTGGAAGGCAGCTGTTTCCAGCAGCTTTTTTGTAAAGACTGTTAGAAAAGAGGCTTTTTCGGAAAACATGATATACGTTAGACTTCAGGTAACAGGGGGGGCCTTTTAGTAGAGACTTGTATGACTTGATAATACTGCCTTTATTATCTGACTTGATACACTGCCTGATAATACTGACCTGCTCAGTGTTGAACCAGTTTCATGTTTATGTGTTATGTAGTGGTGGCTTTATGTCCTTTCTTAATGTAATTAACCTCTGTTTAAAAAAAAGATTCAATGGGCAAGATCAATCTAATTAAGACCGCAATCTCATAAAATTTCTGTCTTTTTAGCAGGGCAGCAAGGACCTTCAAATCCTCTTTACCTTGGTGGAAATTCAGATAGACCAGATCTGTAAGTGAGTTAAGACCTCACTAACGCAAGTACTTTACATTTTAAATTCAGAACACTGTTTCACTCTCTCTTCTTTTTAGTTTTTTACCAGCCTTTTAGAAATGTGTTTCAGCTGATCAAATAGAAAATATATTCTGTATTCAGTTACAACCTTTCTCCAAAGGATATATTTTAAAATGTTTTAGTACACAAAAAGCTGACAATGTCTTTAGTCCCATTCATAAATATTTTGCCCTTGGTCCCCAGTGCAGCTGCAGACCAACTGCATGCCATGAATACACTTCCATGGATGTTTCATGCCTGCAGTCATGCAAGAGGCTTGGGTGTGGGTCAGGGAATGCAAATAACATAGTGAGGCCCAAAGTCTGGTCCACAGTTGCCTATTGTGGAGGATCGATGCAGCTTTCACACACCCTCCTTCAGATCTGAGACTGGGGCAGGGTCTGCGAAAAAGCTCCTCCGTTGCTCTGCAGCCTTGAGAGCACACCTCTTCTTTGTCATCGGTGGTCCCGTCTTAAATCCTTCACGGTGTTGACACTGAACAGGTATTGAAACATCACAATGTACTACTAATCCTTTTTGGATAAGGGGTTGGTAAATAAACCATAAACCGTGAAGGTGGGAGATGTCTCCTTGTCTCCTTCCTCTTGTTTCTCAAAGAGACTTAGTCGTGCTGGAAGGACAGGACCCCATGAGGAAGCTTTGTTTTTTGTGGAGGCTTCAGTCTGGCATTCCTCCTTTCTCGGCGCCGTGCTGTCACCATGGCTCCCACCCTTGCCACCGCTCTGCTTTGTGCAGGCAAAGGGAGGAGGTGGGGACATGCCTGGCTGCCGGTTCCTTCCTATCTCCACCACTGGAGCAGAGCGATGGTGGAGCTCCTCCTCCTCCTTTTCAGTGAACTGGTGGCACAGTTTGATGGAGCAGGTCTTGAATCATCACAGTACAGTGAAATCTGCCCATCACCCATAATAAATGACTCTCACACTACTCTGCTGTCCCACTCTCCAGGCAATGTTCATGCTGTCAAGACTTTGGAGCATGGACTAGCCTTTAGAAATTAGAGTGGCTGGTTGACACTAATTTTGTTCAGTGTAATAGACACCAGCAGTCTCCAACATTGTCAATAAGGAGTAGAAAGATTTCTTCTGCTAGATTTGTATTATAATTTACCGAAACGTATACCAAATGGAAACTAACTAGTTTTTTTCAAAGCACGCTCTATCGTTTTGTCAGAATCCTGTGCGATAAAGTCTAAATTATAGGCACTGAAGGGCTAAATGTTATTATTTCCACAGGATCAACTCATGGGGCATAGCAAGGTCTTCTTGTGTTCCTCTGTTTTTCCCCTCCCGGCCTCCCTGTGTGCCACTTGCTACTTGCCCTGAATTCCAGGGACAAATGTCACATTTCTTGCCAAATGTTTAATCCACATTTTTCACTTTTTCGATGGCAAAGCTCTCTCTATGTACTTCCGCTCCACCACTCTGGGATTTTTATGTATTCCTCTACTCGTTTGTGCCGTTTTGCCTGTTCCCCTGTGCCTTTATGCTTCTCATTGCCCTTTACCACTCTCACTCCTTTCTTTCTCTTTTTCCTCCCCCTCTTTCAGGATGTGAGTGCTCTCAGAAGAGTATTAGAAAGTTGTCAGAGCTGAAATGGAACAGCTTCCTTGGAAAAAAATCAAAGATTTCTAGAGTTTGAAGTTTTGATGATCACATTCCAGCAGTTCATGTCTCCACCCTGCCGGGTTTCTGCTTTTCCCAACGACAGCAGTAGAGTTCTGCCCTTTTCTTTTCCGTGGAACTTCAGAACTGATTGAGTACGTATGACGTTCGTAAGCCGTTGTGTAACATCCAAATGGAGCAATATCTTCAAGTTGAGTACAAGACCTTGCAAGCTCAGTCAACTATACCAAGAAGTTCACCTGGATAAGATAATTTTGTCAGTTGGGGGTAGATCCTGAAGACCTGGCAGCATCTTCATCCTTGGGGTTCAGGGGTCTGAGTGGGACAGGACAGAGATTCCGCGGAGAGGACAGGCTATCTATAGTCACAAAGCTTTGCACAAGCGAAAACACACAAAACACAAAACCCCCAAACTCTGAAATCCTGGAAATCAGATGACTTCAGACCAGTTGTTTGTTTTTCAGTCATGCCTGTGTCTAAGTGAATGCAAACTGTGGAAGTGAAAGTTAACAAAAATAGTGGATTGGCTGGTGAACTGCTATGAATATTCACATAGTACTTTGCTATATAGCAATTATTTCAGCTAGAAAATATAATGGCTGCAATTATTTTGGAAATATGCTTGGCAGAGAAACTTGGAATGGAAACACAATAAAGTTAATATTCCTTTTGACATACGGTTGTGCTGAAGTTGTAGATAAAACCTTACTGTACCTGGTATATGTAACCCCATGTTATCATCTAGAATAAATGTGAGAAACATTTAGGCTCCTCTGTGGAAGCAGAAAGCTAAAACAATGTGCACCACTGCTGAAAACAGACACACAGTGAGATAAAAGTTTAACCTTAGAGATTTCCTTGCCATCAGGTAGTAAATGCAAGGACTGGAGCAATAACTGGAAGAGCTATGGGAGGGAGAAACATTAGAAACTGCTGCTGACAAGCAAGTGGCAAATAAATCTCAGAAATAACACGAGAAACCCTGATTAGACCTGAAGGAAAAACTTAAAAAGCATTGTAAGTGAAGTGCTGGTTTAGCTTAACAGGATCAGGCAGAAATGAGTGACATATACTAGCTTATATTAAAGTTAATATATAGATGATTCCTATATATTCCTTGAGCAAGGAATTTGTAGTAGTGCTGGGAGTGTAACAGAAAAACTTTGCTGCTAAAGGATACCTCCTACAGTAGATATTGAACTCTATTTCAGGCAATCCAGTATTCACATTTACATTAAGCTTTCCACATCTGTTTCATATCCAATTTATGTCAACAGTAATTGAAAGCTGTTACCATCTGGGGTTTGGGTGGGCTGCATGGAATGAGTTATCATGAAATAAGTAACTTCTAGTGTGAATTAAATATCGTTCTAAGTCCTCTGGTAACTTGTGGGAACTGAGGGGAGAAGCCAAAGAGCCCTGACTTGTACAGAGCTTGAAATTAAGGAACCAAATTTTACCGGCAGTAAGAAAAACTGTCACCTTCGGTCTGGAGAATGATGTGTTAAGTTATACGCCCTTCTGTATGGTGATATTTGGTTATTTCAGAGAAACTTTGAATAAACATCCACATGTCCACATATCTTATACTTCATGAAATCTGTAATCAATTTTCTTTTTTTTTTTCTGTATCTGGTGCAAAATCTACTTCAACCCTAACAATTCTACATTTATAAGCAAGAAATTGCTAAACAAATAAAAGAGCTGGAACAGATGTTAACCTCTTCACTCTGGGGAAGCCAGATGTAAATTCAATGCAGGGGACCAAATTCAGTGACTGGACTGCCTAACAAACTAGATACCTAGTGTGTGCTGTGATATATGCAAGTTCTTTCTCTTTACAAAATTGTTTGTTTATCATTGAAAACTACATATTGCAAAACAAAGGTATTTCTTGTGATATTCATGGCTTCTATTCAGAAAAAAAAAAAAAGATGTGAATCTTTAGTGTTACAGCCTTTGGCTTGGATGTTACACCAGTATGTACATCAGATATAGACAGAACAAGAGCTTGTTTGCATAACCCAATCTTGCTTTTAGAGAAATTAATGGGACTTTTGCTACTGGCAATACTAAGGGTCGGTTATAGACTACAGGAGCAGCTGTCAACGGCAAGAGTTTCAGTATATATGGGAAAAAGTAGCCATGTAGTTCTATGATATTGACTTAAGAGAACAGGATTTGATTTGGGACCTCCAGAGGTCCCTTCCAATCTATATTATTCAATTTTTCAATAACTGTTTATAGCTCATTACTGGAGAGTTTCCACTTTGAAGTACCTGTTGTGTTAGCGATTCTCTCTAAACTCAGTAAATCTGATTTATATTTCAGCCTTGGTATCTTTTTAATTTTCTGAAAAGATTGTAGTTTTAGGACTGGGGAATAATGAACGGCATGAGTGGTGGGAAAAATATCTGCCCAACGTATTTCTTTTTGGTTTCTTGGCGGAAATGGTAGTTACATAGATGCTTCAGTTTCCTTAGGTTCAAATCTGCCTGTACCTTCATACCAGTCTGTGAAAAAATTCCATGTTTTTGAGAGTCTGTCCCTTCTACAGGGACCAATAAAGACAGCAGGACATTTGGCAAAAATACCAAACTTTTAGGCAGTAAAACAGAACATTCAACAACCATGCAAGTGTTAATTAATCACCCAAAGTATCACTCCTGTTTCATCCTTGAAGAACCACCCTCTTCTGGAAGGCAGAGCTGTAGTGATGGTTCATGTCTTCATGACATCATTAGAAAATTTTGGCCTAAGAAGCGGCATCTGTGGCTGTAGCTCATTTTTATTTTGTGGGAGTTCAGAATTTCTTGTTTGGGTGTCCAGAAATGTGGTCATTCCCCCATAGCAGCAGCTGCTGGAGCTGTGGGTGTTCGTTTGTGTGGGATAGGGGTAGCTGGTGTAACTGTGATGTATGTCGTGTCCTTCAAACACGGCCATCCTCTCTCCAGTCTCAGCGCTGGGACAGGAACTTTCCTTCACATATGAGAGCTGTACTTGGTCATGGGTCCAATGTGCTCTCCAGTTATTTCAGCTTCCAAATGAATTATGGAAGAATGACAAATAGGAGAAACCTGCTGAGAAAACAGGATGAAAGTATGATTAATGTCACGCTGTTAGATGGCTAACGTCCCATCTTTCTTTGTTTGTGCATGTGCAGATTGAGAGCTGGAAAAAGACGATAGCTGCTTCCTTGGCTGCAAGTGCCCCTTTCTTCACTCTTGCCCCAGTCCTTGTTGGGTTTATCATCCTCACTAAGACAGGGGAGGAATGAGTTTAGACTCAGTGGACTTTTACTCTTCTGTTGGTTAGAAATGATAGTACTGGATGTTTGGATGTTGGAGTTAATATCTCTACCAAAGATAAACACAAGATGAAAGAAAATGGAGAGCAGCTGGCAGAAACTCAGCAGGCTCCTCCACCCTATCCCTTCAGAGAATATTTTCTTAGGCTTTGTAACTCGGTTCTCAGTAATGTTAAGTTCCATTTAAGATGGATGTAGAAATACGTAGTATATATTTTTTGAAGTCAAAGCAAACATTGAAGAACAAATTGTGAAATTTCGTTTGGCAGAGAGAGGTTGCATCATTGGCTTTCCTCTCAGCCTCAGGAGGTTTCATAACATCTGAAGACATCATCATGAGTGTGAGAAAGTTGACATTTAAGAAAGAGTCTAAGAATGGGAAAAATTATTAACCATTAAATGTCAAGGATGTGAAGGGATTGCACCAGTGATCACAGGCTCTGCCTAAGGAAGTAATGATCATGCACAAGTTGAAGTATGTATTCTTATGCCCTGTAAAAAGACAGCCCCTATGTGCTCCCCATATGCTCCCCCATGTGGGGAGACCCCATACGCTCCCACATTTCAGCAATTCAGGAGCTTATGCTGCCTGGGCTCTTACCTGGTGTCCTTGGAGGGCTACTCACAAGCAGAAGAGGGAAGACATACGTGACTTAGTGTGTGAAATTGGGATCATTTTCTTTCTGAGTATGAAAGGTGCATTTATCACACTGAATGTCATCTGCCATTTTGTTGCTCAGTGGTATAATATCAAGAGGCCTCCTGTAGAACTTTATAATTGGCTTCATTTTGACTCTCCCAAATAGTTTTGTGTTGTCAGAGGCTGCTGTCATATCACCATTGATTCTTTTATCTAAATTGCTTATGAATATGTTGAACAACAGAGACCTTGCTGATAACTTTCTCCTATCATGAAAAATTACTTTATTCCCTAGGTGTAAATCCTATTTGCCAATGTTTCTGATAGAAAATTGAATATTACATATAACACACTTTTCTAGCTTTTCTTTATGTAGGTATGTGTATATATTTGTATCTGTAGTATGTATTTGTATTTGTATGTATATACTACGTGTAGGTATGTTTGTGTATATGTATATGTGTAAGTGTAGGTGTATATGTGTGTGTATGCCTACCTATTTTAAAGAGAAGTATCTTAATTTTCTTGATTGGCAGTTTTACATTATGTTCTGTTTGAAGGAAAGAGTATCAATAACACTATTATAAAGTCTATACATCCAGAAAATGATCTGCTAATGCTGATAATATCTAAAAATAAAGACAGTATAGCTTAATTTGGCCGTGAAAATGTATACCTCTGGATTGCTTCACTGTAATGTGAAGCTTGTTTACCTTAGTTTGTGTGATGTTTGGCAGGGCCTTGGCATCTTTTTGCCAATGTTTTCTCTTTTATTGTCTTTAGAAAATTCACACAGTTTGTGAATTAGCTTCGAAGCAGACCTGACTGAACCCAGCAACCAGCAGATCTTCCTCTCACGAGACTTGAAAAGGCTGTCTAATTGACGTTACACGCTGCAAAAACATTGTTTAATTTTATCTGTAACAAGAATTCAAGGAGAAAAAAATTGAATAGAATATTAATGTGACTGACTTGAGCACCTACTACCCTTTTATGCAGACATGCAGCCTTTCACATGGTTTTTTTCCCCTTTTTTTTTACCAGTTGAAGCATCTGTGGCTGTGGATAAGTCCATGCTGCAGCGGGTACACCCTGAAGCATCAACGGCTGTGCATGAGGTCATGCTGGAGCACCTCAAAGCGTGTGGCCATGGATAAGCCCTAGACAGAGCAGGTACCCCTCTGGAGGGACTGCAGCCACGGGTGAGGCCATGTTGGAGCAGGTTTACTTCTGAAGGGACTGTGGCTATGAGTAGGGCCACGCTGGAGCAGGCTTATCTCTGAAGGCATTGTGGTCATGGAGGAGGCCACACTGGAGCCGGTGCACCTCAAAGCGACTGTGGCTGTGGATAAGTCTATGCTGCAGCAGGTATACCCCTGGAGAGACTGTGGCTCATAGGTAAGGCTCCATTTGGAGCAGGTACACCTTGTCTGTGGGCAAGTCCAAGCTGGAGCAGGGGCATGGGGAGGAGTTCATTGCAATGTTAAACCCGATGGTCTGGTCCAAAGGGACCAGCGGTGGAGACTGTAATGGAAATACCTTTAAATTGCTGTAACCTGGCATTTGAGTTGCACGTTATGGGAATTACTATAGCAGGAACCCCTTGTGGCTAGCCAGGCTAGGAGCAAGGGGAGGAGTTCATTGCAATGTTAAAACCTAGAACCTGGCCCAAAGGGAGCAGGGGTGGAGATTGTAATGGAAATACCTTCAAATTGTTGTAACCCATGATCTGAGTTGCATGTTATAGGAATTACTATAGCAGGAACCACCTGAACCAGTGGAGGACAAGCCTCCCAAGAAGCAGCGCAAGTGCAGCGGTGACCCGACCCGAGCTGTCTTTGGTGCCCGGTAACTCCACACAACACACCACCTCTCCTGTCCTGAGTGACCACCGTAACAGACTGAGCCCACAGTCATGGACTAAACGAACTCAATGGACATTTTGTGGACATCTGTGGACATTTTAAAGACATTTTATAGGGGTGGTCCATAGACCAGGGGGATGATATCTGTGTATTATATCAAAGGATGGGGGGCAGGTGGGTGGGTAATGAGAATGTATTGGGTAGTGTGGGACATGAGCATGGCATAAATGGTATGGAATAAGGGGTGGAGAATGTGCTGGTTTTGGCTGCGATAGAGTTAATTTTCTCCACAGAAGCTAGTGTGGGGTTATGTTTTGGATTTGTGCTGGAAACTGTTGATAACACAGGGATATTTTCATTCCTGTTGAGCATTGCTTACACAGAGTCAAGGCCTTTTCTGCTCCTCACCCCACCCCACCAGCAAGCAGGCTGGGGGTGC
>NW_009231324.1:11131-26922 GCF_000690835.1 Fulmarus glacialis
GCTGCCTGGGCCTGATCCCCTGGTTGTCCTGCAACTGTCTTTATCTCAATCCATGAGTTTTCTCATTTTTCCTCTTCCAATTCTCTTCCCCATCCCACCGGGGGGGAGTGAGCAAGGGGCTGGGTGCCGGCTGCGGTTAAACCACAACAAGAAGGTTTTTTGGGGATGAGGAAAGCAAAATCAAGAAAACTGGCTTCTTCTCCATGACTTCCAGTCATAAATCTCAAACAAAAAATAAGGCATCCCTGCACACCTCAGACCCTCAGCAGATGTGCTGCCATTTGACAGTCTCAGACTCATGTTGTTCCTGCCTGGTTTTTAGAAATAATTTTCCATTAATGAGATGAAAGGATCTGTTCAAGATAGTTGTAAAATGCGGTGCTTAGATTGACAGTACACTTGAAATTATTATGATTTGACTAAAGCTCTGTTATTTTTATATTTCATACAAATGCATTTAGCTGTTTTAAGACTGTGCATTGTTAGTGAAAAGTGAACTGAATAACTGAAAGATAATAAAAATCTCCTACATGAGTAACTCATTTAGCCAACACATTTCTCTATTTCTAAAGGATGCCCTTTACCAAGCATTCTAAAGATTTAAACAAAAGTTACTTTATCTACGTGAATAACCTAATTGACTACAGTGTGACTACTTACATACGTTGCGTGAAGGCGTATGTTTACGTGTAGTCAAGGCTGGGGGATGTAAATGGTGTCATGTATGGCCTTGCCCTTTTGATTCATTTACTCATTTGCTTCTGGCAGTGTTGCTCCAAGCTGGGTCCCTCCGACTCGCAGAGGTTGGGACTCGTCATTTCTTCTATTTCTTCTCGTCTATTTCTCTGCTAGAGAAAACAAAATTGCTGCAGGATGTAGCCTGATGATTCATTCACTAGATGCTCTCTCCCTCCTGAGTAACGACTGAATCATAGCAGATGCCGAGGGTGGAAAAGACTGCTTGTCATAAAAAGCTGTGGCTATTTTTAGTGCTGTCCTTATATCCTGGTCCATATTCCCTCTTTATAAGACTTTCTAAGGTATGTCAAGCCCTCAAACTGCATTAGTAGGGCTGCAGGTAGAATTGGCGTGTTCTGCCACTCATGCCAGCTACTACAGAAAGGCAATCAAAATAAAGTTTATTTTAACTGAAATGAACTGACCTCTCAAGGTTTGCAGATGTATGTATAAATCCCTAAAATCAAGAGCGTATTTTCCAGCAGAGGATAGGTGTCCCCATCAGCCTGATCCAGAAAAGATAAGGGAGTTGTTGTGGAGTTTTTCCTCCATGTCTTTCTTTGCTGTATACAACCCTGATACACTGTTCAAGAGAGAACTATACCCCTTTATGATTTTTCCTGTGCCATATATAAGATACAGGGTATTTGAAAGTTTTTTTGAAAGTTTTTGAAAGTTTTGGAATTTCAGATAATTCCCCTCATTCATATTTTGTACATTTCTTAATGTTGTGAGGGGCTGGGAGAGTCATGAAAGTGAGAGATAATGAAGTACGAATTATTTCATGCTAATATGGAATCATTGTTCAGCCAAGGTAGTTGATGATTGAGGATTGTCATGGTGCTAGTTGTTGGGTTTTCCTAACATAAGGATGTGCTAGCTAAGATCTCATGAAGTGAGGTTTCAGCCTTTTTATTAACTGTAGCATATAGATCAGTAAATAATAAAAATCAGTCTTCCTGGCTTATTTTAGGATTTCTCCAGTTCTGTTCATATATGTCTTTTGGGGATGAATAATGCATATTTTTATTGTTTTTTAAGGCCCCCTATATATTCCTCGCCAGCTCAGCATCTTCGGGAACTAACTATTGTGCATTCCTTAGCACATATGAGTCCATGCAATGATGACCCTTTATTAGCGTGTAGATTTTACATATCATACTTTTGAACATCTTTTTCTGTTGTGGGAGAATTTGCTTTCAGGAGAGCTCTTTCTTAGCCATTGAGCGGTTATTTTTAAACATAAACTGAAGACTTTTCTTTTTTCTTTTCCTTTTTTTTTTGTACACCCTAACTTTGTTAAGCGTGGGGTAGTGTATCCTATACAATTTTTAACTAATCCTGCTAGTCCTGCTTGGGGCAAATGGGTAGTCCCAATACCACAGGGCGGGGAGAGGAGAGTTATGGT
Source organism: Fulmarus glacialis (assembly GCF_000690835.1). Taxonomy (NCBI): domain Eukaryota; kingdom Metazoa; phylum Chordata; class Aves; order Procellariiformes; family Procellariidae; genus Fulmarus; species Fulmarus glacialis. The sequence continues at coordinate 13,278 of NW_009231324.1, forward strand.
CATTAAGATAAAAGTATGTGAAGCTTTTTACAAAGTAATGAGCTGCAGATAACTGTATTACCTATTTTTTTCCAGTTAAAGAAAACTTTCTCCTCCGCTTTTCCCTGTATCATTTCTACTATTTTCTTCAATGACAAAATTTTTTCCATTTGCTGAGTAGGACAGAAGTGAACTAGCTTGTGGTTAATTTACTTCCTCGTTTGTGTATTGGGGTAATTAATGGTATAGTTTGTAATCCCGAGAATGGCACTGACTAATTCTTTGGGCGCTAATGACATGTTCATTTAAGTTGCCAGCTTAAGATGTAGGGCGAAATCCTAATGCCGTGGCTGAGATTTTGTTCTGCCCTGTAATTACTCAGTATCTTCATGAGGGCTTTTCATTAACAGAGGTGACATGAAAACTGAAAGGCGGTTGTCTGCTCGCAAGGTGATACCTAGGAAGGGGGAGGAAAAATGTCTGAGGCTTCCTTTCTGTCCCCGTCCCACCGGGTCCTTCTTTCTACTCTGCATCTTCTCAGCTTCAGTGTTTCATACCGAGCTCCCTGAACTCCTCATCTCTTCTTCCCTCACCGTGGGAGCGGATCCAAAATAAATTAATCCTCATGCTTGCCCCACACCTTTTCTTTGTTCAGCGGTTGCGCGTTGATCTCTTGCTGCAAATATATTTCCCCCCCCTTCATATGGCTCAGAATAAGATGGAGAGATAGCAGCAAAAGCCAACACACACAGCGTCAGGAGCCACGTTGGAGTTGTTGACAGCGAACGTCCTGGCTTTTTTTGCCTTGCTTCACAGCAAGGGGGGGGGTCATGAAATTGGGAGTCCCACAGAGACTTTTACGAAAATGAATGTCTGCTTTTACATTTAGGTTTCCCTTTAAAAGAAGAATCCTACTGTGGAGGTTATAAAATGGGCTAAGCTTTATTTACCTAAGAGATAAGGAATTTTATTGCTTGCAAGGTTATTTATGACATAAGCGAAGACAAACAGAAGGATGAAAGGAAAGATAACATTTGTTGTAAATACCCAAGGGAATATGTTCATGAATAGGGAGTTTAGTAAGTGCCAAGCTGATTATTTTCCCCATTTTCCCCCCAGGAGTGGAGTTAGAGGGACATTAGCGTATGAATGTATGGCCAGCATGTGCTAGACAATATTTTTGTCCATCATCTGAGAAAATTAATGCCAACTGACAGTGTCAATTAAATATCTTGGGCAAGTTACACAACCTTAAAGATGAACTCATGATGGGGTTAAACTCTGGATTCTCTTCTCCCAGTTGCGTCCCCTGAATTCATACAAGAACATGTTCTTGCTGGGCTGGGACAAGGCAGAGGCTTGTTGGGGACATGAAGGTCACAAAAAAGACCAGTGTACTTGCTGACACTGCACAGGACACGAGTTTCTTGATCAGCAATGAGCTTAATGCAATTCTAGATTCTTTTGGTAAGATTTCAAATGTAATTCAGGGCGTAGCTGTTGATTTTGGTTTTTTCTTTCTTTGTGGCTTACTTTTTTTTTTTAGTTTGTTTAAACTTTCAGGTTTCAAGCTTTTTTCCTGAAACAAGGTGGTTAGAACCTTGCTGCAGACAAAATCCCAAGGCTCCCATGGGAGGCACGTTGCCTCACTGTAGGGACTGGAGCTTTTGTGGAAGCACCAAAAGGCACATGATGAAATCACACCCGTGGGCAATTCTTGCTTGAGAAAGAGGAATAACCTCCCGGCAGGAGTCCCTGGGCTGGGTTAACTCCACCTCTGCCATCGCAGAGGTGAAGACTTGTCTGATGCAGCCTGTTGGTCCTCTTCGTTCCTTTAGTCTCCTTCACACCTTTCTTCACCGAACCCTGCTTTTGGGAGGGTCAAACCTAATCTTGCAACCGGGGATTGAGAACAGGAGCCAGTGAAAATGTATTCCTTATCTAAGAGAGATTTTGGAAATAACCCTGATCTTGAAAACAAAATGTCTGCTGCCTACAAAACTAAGACAAGCTTAAAAATGAGCAGGTGGAGGACTGAGGAAACAGCGGTGTGCCCGGTTGGCTTTTTTCACCACGCAGTGGTGCAACATGAGGGTTTGAGCAGCATTTGAAGGAAAGGTGAACAGTCAATGAGCGGTAGGAGTGCTAGGTAGGGAGAAAAACCTTCTTACTGAAAGCTGAGCTTTTCCTAGGTAGGAAGGCTTCTCTCAGGAGTAATTTGGGCCTCATCTGAAAGAGACCAGTGGTGGATGACCCAGCAGCTATGGTGGCGTTGTTCCCAGATGTAAATCATAGAATAGAATCATGGAATCATTAAGGTTGGAAAAGACCTCTAAGATCATCCAGTCCAACTGTCAACCCAACACCACCATGCCCACTAAACCATGTCATCTCATTGAAGGATGCTGATGACCAATGAAGCCAATTCGGAGTGAAGATTGACGTTATTTTGTACACTAATTAAAACTCAGTCGGTGTTGCTGAGGGCTCCAGCTGAAGTTGCCAGATGCATCACTCCCCAGCGCGGAGCTCGTCTGCTATTTTACACGTCTCTCTTGCGCAGGGCCGGCTTTAAGGGCAGTTGAAAGGGAAAGCTGCCTTGGGTAGGCATAGGCTAGGCAAGGCCAGAAAAAGTAAATATGAATTATTTGCTACTTGCCACTACTTTCTGAGAAAATCAACAACAGTGAGGAATATAATTTCCTTTGTATTTTATTGGGAAATGAAGTTAACAGCAAAAGGTGACAAAATGTAATCTAAGAAAATAAGATAAGGTCGGTTCAGCTCCTTTTATTTTCTCACTGCCTTCTCCACCTCTTTCTTTTTGATATTCCACCAACCTGTCGCTGAATATTTCTCCTGAGCAGCACAATCTCATTGCTACTTCTGCAGAAACTCACATTTTTCTTCTGTTAGTACTTAGTGGTTCTTTTGTGTGACATAAAATAATCAGTATTGCCAACTCCAGCCATTCAAAAGAAATTACAAGAAGAGGATTTTCTTAAAAGGAGCAAGTCTGAAGTTGAAGTGCATGCATGTGTCCAGCATTGTGTACATCATTTTTTTGATGTCAGAGTTCACTCTGGTTGTGTCTTCAAACCTTCCTCAACAAGGCACTAGCTATTTACTTTTTTTTTTTTTTTACTGGAGATTCTCCTGTTATCAACTGACTTGAGGCACGAGGTCTTTAAAGCTCAGATATGATTAAAACCAAAAACCGAAACTCAGAATGGTGTTCTATCCTCTGATAACAACGTAGCAATTGAAATTAAAACTTTTATAGCTTGTTGTACATGTATCTGTTTTCATGTTTGTTGTTTTGGTTCTCTTTTTTTTTTTTGTAAAGTATGGATAACATGTTGTGTGTATCTGCCTCACATCATTACATCTAAGACAAAAAAAACCCCTGCCTTCCAGCTTTGAAATGGTTTCTTTTGCTGTATGTGTTTCAGCAACCCTCTGCAGCAGAGTCCAGCCTGCAGCCCCTGCCGTCCCCCTTCCACCAGCAGCCTGGCCGTGTCTGGAGCCCTGACATATCTGCCGGGCAGAGTGCTAAGAGTTATAGCAACTAAATGTTCCTGATTTCTCCCCCAAGCAGTGGAATGAGTTTGTGATGTGTCACTTGCTCCCCACTTGCAGTGGGTTTCTCTGAAGGGTGGGTTAATGAATTCCTCGCCTTGTGCTTGGCGTAGGTTTAACAACGGCAGAGTGAGCACAGCGCAATAGCGGTTACTTTGTCCCGCTGCTTCTCCTTAAAAAAAATAATACAGCCTACGAAAGAGGAGCTTTTGCTTAATGAAAATGACGCTGTCAAGGTTTTTTAGACGTTGTTGGTCTGCGCCCCCTTCCCTTTCCTGCTAGTGTTTCTGAGAAGGTGTGCGAAGTTCTGTCTTGCGTGCTATCAGGGCGACGGCTATAGACAGCTGCTCTCGATCATCCGGGCAGCGGGGGGGTATGTCAGGGCTGAGTGAGATGACTCAGAAATAAGGGGGAAAAAAAAAAAAAAAAAAAAAAAAGGAGGGGGGGGGGGAAAACAGGCATTGGTTTCCAAAAACATGACTCAGCTTCTGTTAAGTAAGCCCTCTGTTCGAGCACGTCTCGCCAACTCATTACACAGCACGTTTAACGGGGTATTTCGCCTTTCTTTCCCGGCTTGTCCGCTCGGATTTCCTGTTTACAGTAGCTAGGACCAAAACTTGTCAGCGTAGCTTGAGAGCTGGACCTGGACTGCAGGGGCAGCTCTCCGTCCCAGCAAGCTGTGCAGGATTTAGCTTTAGAGCTGTCCTAGCGTTGTCCTAGTCTTTAACAATAAACACAGTAATTTCATTCAGGCAGCAGTTGTATGTTCTGGTATGCGCACAGCAGCTGTCTTCCTGCTCCTACATTCAAATCATTTTCTAAGCCTAAACTCTTCATAAAGCAAAAATAGGCATGTGTCATTTACAAGGCCTTTCATTTTTAATGCACTTTTTTGAATGTATTTCCTTATTTCTAAATGTAACCTAACAAAATTGTACATTTAATAACTGTGGCTTTTAAAAGCTTTTCAAACATATGGATTGAATGCGTATGAAGAAAGCAGAAGTGAGAAAATTGATGCATTTCACGTGCAGGTTTGTTTTGAGATTTATGGCACAAAACTTACCAAATACATGCTGTACCTTTGGAGAGCAGGTAATAAAATAAAGGGACATCTGAATCTGTTGAGTTTACCTCCAGAATCGCCTTTCATTCCTTTTATACATACCAAAGAATTTGAAATAGTTAATGCCTATAAGAAACTCTGCAACAGTAGACTAGTCTGTCAATTCCTTTTCCAGTGTCTATCCAAATGACATGCACGTATATGAACACAGGAAACTAAGAAATTTTGTATACAGACATGTAACCTGAGTGCTAAATCCTATATTCTATCAGATTAGCTTCAATGGACATTTTAAAAATGTAGCCCTATACAAAATAAAGGGTAAACCATCTTTTTTTGTAAGGAAATAAGTTTTAGTTTTAAACCTCCAGAGGGTGGTTTAATATATTCATTAATGGGGGAAGAAGCAAAAGCATTTTAAATATGGAAAGTAAATTGCTGGTATCTTTTTTGTTTGTTTGCTTGAAAAGCATTTTATTTTTTAATCTTAAAATTAAATCTGTCTTAGATAGATTGGTTTTTTTCCTGTCAAGTTATTTGATGTAGTCTTTTCGACTAGAATAGCTGGAATGTGTTGCTGATTATAGCAATTGCCTCGTCTTCCTTTACTTAAAAAGAAGCACATGGACTTGAAAAACCATAATGAAGGAAATCATTTGGGTAGCTCTCCCTGGCAAAGAATCCCTTCCCTTCTCTTTACAGAAAGTGCTGCTTGTGTGTTTTATGATTCACTCGCATGAAACCTCATTCAAATCCAAAATTATCCGAGGCTTGACTTAACACTTTGTGGTCATACTGTAAGATGTGGGAGATGGAAAATATGTGGAATATATTGCTATTTTAAAGTTTCTAAGCCTGCTCGCTTTGAAAGTCTGAAGACTCTACTGAGATCATGGTGGAAAAAGAAAATGAAGGTGGGAAAGTGCTCTTCAAAATACTTAATACGTTATTATAAAGACTGTAAAATGAGATCACTAAGGTGGTTTTCAAATACCGGGTCTTCTGCTCACTAAGGCTTTTATGGCATAAGAATTACTCTGGATTCACAAAAAAAAAGTATGCTTAGATGCTGTACTTAGTAAAAATGATCAAGGCTAAACTTCTGGTAGATGGTTGACCTAGCATATAGCTGCAGCAGCTAGATTAGATAGTGCTATTTAAACTGTACATCTGGCTGTAAGGGTTGCTTATAAATCCACTCTTCAAAGACACAGGTCACCGGGAGCAAATTGGAGATTTTGATTTCTATTTCATGCTTATTTGTGCATATTTGTTAACTCCAGTGCACACTGAATATTCTCAGTAATAAATAAAGGCTTCCTTAAGCAAGTATTTTTGTTGAAAAGCAGATTTCCAATGGATAGCATAAACATTGCTTAGTTCTTAGAGCCCTGACCCCGAGAATGAATGAAAGAAGACGGGCACCGATATGGTTGTATTAAATGGAAGACTATAACTGTAGTTTATGTTAGGTTAAAAAGGTGAGGCTGTATTAGGTGATAAGAGTTAACCACAGTTAACCTTTCCTTGCGCAGCTGTTTTAAGAGTTATTAGGAGAGTCACCTCGTGCTTTGAAATCTCTCTCAGAGTCATGGCTAATACGCGCCCTGTTTAATGTTGCACTACAAACGTAACAGTGTCATTGCAAGCTGTAGGATTTAGTTGTTGTAATTTGGTCTATGGCCACTGTTTTAGGTAACTCATCAGATGTTCACGGCACTTTGAGAGACTAGGTTTCATGAAGACGGGGCATGCAGGATGCTTGCTTTCCTTCCTTCGGCACATCTTTGGGCAGCCTCTTATGAGGCAAGCGTAGAGAGTGTGTTTCTGTGCACAGCACCGTCAGAAGGACGTTAGTGAATGTAATTTCAGGTAATGGGTCTTCAAAGAAGCGATCCTTCATGCTGCCTACGGCTTAGCTGCATTAAACTATATACTTTTCTTTATCCAAGTGCTCTGCCGGGGGCGGTGGACAGCACCGCTATCCTTCCAGAGTGACAGGATAAATAACTCGTCGGTGAGAGCACAGGTTGCTTTAGAGGGCGACGGAAATTAGAGCAGTGTCAATTAGGAGACCATGTGGGTATCAGAAAACTCAGCGCAGGCTGGCTGGAAAGACGTCCAGCTTTCTGAAACACACACAGTGACTTGAAGCAAAAATCTGCAACGTAGTATATTTTTCAGTAACGGTTTAGTTTGTTTTGCTATAAAAGACCAAACCCTTTTAATGTTAGCTCATAGGTCACTGATGAATTACAGAGGTTCCTCTGAACCTGGCAGAGCATGTGCAAAATGAATCCATGCGCCCAGTGACAAAATCGGTGTACCGTCAGCCTGGGAGGTACTAGACGTAAGTGTAGAGCCGTTGTGGGTGCACCGTGCTGGATCCATGAAGCTGGCAAGTCCAGTGGGGCATTCTGCCGTTTTGGTTGCAGAATTGTCAGGTTTGGGCCAAAGAAATCATGAGGTGAAACACAAGAGTGCATCCAGCCAATTTGCCTGTAGTAAGTTGCACGAGGTGGACTGCCTCTCTTAATTTCACAGTATGCCTACCCTGTAGGACGCTGCATTCCTTTCAGTTCAGAAGTAATAGTTTAAATTTCATTACCTTCATTCATACACCTTTTTAAACAACTTCATCCTTGTCATTCGATGGAGGTGATATTCTGAAGGCTGATCCCACATTTTTTGAGAGATTTGAGATTATTTGAGAGAGAAGTCTCCTCTTAGAACCTTTGCTTTTAAAAAAAAAAAAAAGTTTTTGAAATATCGGTTTGATGAACTGAAAGAAATAAATGTCAATTTTCCTATAAAGAAAACAGCTGCCTGAAATAACATATCTGATTAAAAACCACGATATTTATGCTTCTCTGTGTCCTGCTCACTAGCTTAGGGGCTGAAAGTCACCAGCAGAATGTCATCATTGCCAGATTCTACATCTGGATCTTTGATTTATTTGACAGACACGGAACATCCAAAATATCTAGGCGTATCGCCAGTGACTGTTTCGATGTTGGTGCAGGGGAACACACGATGTTCTTCATAGATCAGTGTCCAGTCGTTCCCCCAGAACTGTTTTTTTCTGGTTGTCTTGGTTTCTGTTGATCCTGTGTGGCTTGAGTGAAGCACTCCTCTACCAGCTTTCTTCCACGGAAATTGGGGAAGCTGAAAATTTCTTTTTCTGCAGGTTTAGTAACACAGTAGTTATGAATCAGAGCTAGAAGAAACTGAGTTAAAGAGCCAAAAGTAAATCAAGTCAGTGAACAACAAGGAAATCAACAGAATGGAAGAAATCTTAGCTTTTTAACGCAGTAAACAAAATCAGTGAGCCACAGATCCTACTTTTGATGATCTTTTTTGCCTCTTCCATGTACTGTGTCAAGGGAATATGAAGGCCAAGAAAGAATAAGGAAACAGCTAGCTATATGCACCTTTTCAACATCATGTAGAAGCAAAATGTGCACTTTTAAAAGTAATTGCGCTGAATCCATGTAAGCACACAAGATGCGAAAAGGCTGAGCCTATTATTTCTGTTTCTTTAATAAGACCAGTCGCTTACATGCTATTTATTTAAATAATTGCAACCATCTTCTTCCCCCACCCTTGCTTTTTCCTTTTGGAGAGAAAGAACTCCTAGAAATAACTAGTGTCAGCTGTGAATTCTGGAGGAGAAGCCAAGAATATAAAGCCCGTGCAAGCGCGGACAGATCTGACCCTGCCGGGGAACGCGGTGACACGGTCCCTTTCCCCTGCCCCAGACAGGGCGAGCAGGCTGGTGTCAGCAGCACCCTGCACCGAAGTGACACGGGGAGCCAAGGGACGGACTCTCCCCGCAGCTGCTCCCGAGAGCCAGCCAGCCCTCGCCGCGGATGAGGCTGCCCTTTCGCTCTCCCCGCTTGGAGGGGAGGGTGTCTGGAGCCTGCTGACGAGACGCGGTGCTGCCGAAGCGCTCCAAGGAAGGCGGGTGCCCGCGGCTCGGTGCAGGGGGGTCCGTGCCAGCCCCCGGCCCGTGCCAGCCCACGGCTGGCGCGCTGCAGTTAGCATCGCTCCCCGCGGCGGCCCCGATGGCAAAGCCTGCACCGTACCTCGTTCGCTGCACCGCGTTGCGTTCAATGTTGCTGAGCGACGTGGGACTGAACCGAAAGCAAACAGACGGCACCCATTGCCTCGGAGCAAATTAAGTAGACGGGACCGTGACCAGGTTCCTTGCTTTGTCGCACCGGCTACGTCCGTGGCACATGTTGCTGCGACCGACGAATCCCGGTGATTTTTATTTTTCCACAAGCTACGTTCCTTCTAGGTTTTTTTCACTCTTCTTTTTGTAACAACGCTAGCCCAAAGGATTCTTGGGGTTAAAATTTACGAATGAGAAACTTTTTAAAGGTCACCAGAGCGCTCGCTCCTCCTGTCAACAACTTGCCTTGCACGAGGGCTGGAGAAAAGGGATTGGTTCGGTTCCTGGGTAGGATTCAGAGCACCCTAGAATAATCCCGTAACAGCGTTTTGAAACCCCTTGTTAAAACTGTCACCATATTTAGAAAGATCTATGGGCTGCAGAAACAGAACATCTTCATATAAGGTTGGAAAATACAACAGCGTGTCCAAGTCCAAAATGTCCTCGTCTGAACTCGCAAGATCTCTGTTTTGTGTAACCAGTCAGCAGACTTCTGGATCACATAAATCAAAGCTGTTGCTCATCCGCAGCCCGCTCGGCCCGTGTGTGCCTGCGTTCGGGGCGCGCGCGCGTCATCCCCGCGGAGTCACGCCGGTGATGGAGGCGATGCGGGTTGACGGGGAATTGGCTCCACCAGAGGTTCCCGGAGGGCTCCCATTGTGTTCAGCAAGGGGCTTTCCTGCTGCGACGCACTTACAAACTGCAGATCGCACTGTTGAGCTAAAGATATCCATGTGTTCATCAGGGGCGAGATGTCTGGCTTCTCTCTCGGTGGTTGCTCGGATGCTCTGGGTAGAGGGGCCAGCCGCCACTGCAAAATTTGGGTTTCTTCCTTCTCCCTGCGCTGCTCTTTACTTGCAATAATAGCAACTTTTCTTCTTCCCCTTCAGATCTGCTCACAGTGAGCCAAGGAGAAAGAAATGACTTGTTGGAGTATTTTGTATTTATCAACTAGCTGCCAAGAGGGTAAGGTTTAGCACAGCAGAGCTTGCCTTTTGCAGCAGCAAATAAATGGAAGCAACATGCTGCTTGTAGTCTTTGTCAACCTCAAGCATGCTCTCAAGTGTATTTTTTCTTGTTTCTTCTGGTAGTGCCAGAAGCCTGGTTAGTATTAGGGCATGCAAAATCATGGAAGAGTACCAAATATATGCCAAAGAAATGAATGTATTTTAAAATTACTTTCTAATTGCATATGGTAAGCAAAAAGGATCAGCACGAGCGTAGGGTAATATAGCCTTCATTAGAACAGGGTTTCCATATGTTAGCTACACGAAAATGGTGTTCACAAGCCATTTAAAGCTTAATTTGGGGTGGTTTTTTTGGGTGGAGGGGTAATTGTGAGACAGTGGTAGGATGTGTTATCTCACAGGTGAAAAAGGTATGAGTTCACTGGGGTGCACTCCGGCATTAGTCGTTCCTGAGCGTGCTTTTAACCTGCGATACCTTCAAGGTAAGTCAATTTGTGTTCATTGTGGGATAGGGTAACGGTGCCGAAATACCTTAAAATAGTTCCCATATTGCAACTGCCTATTTACTAGGTCGTAGCATGAATGAAAAGTAAGTTTTATACTAGGAATTCACAAGTCTTCTATCTAATCACTACTCCTGGCATTTTTTCAATAAAAAGATGGTTTTGGGGAGAAAATGTATAGCGGCTTTTCAAGTGCATTCTGGGAATTTCAGGTCAAAAAAGTAGCGGAAGGGATTTTCTTTGAGGAAATCCAGCTTTACATGAGGCTTTACTGGCGGCATAGGATATACGAGCAAATACAAGCACAAACAGAAGTAGGATGTTTTGAAGCGTTAAAAAGCTTGAATAAAAGGAAAGGGAAGACAGAGAATTAAGGAAGACAGGATTAAGAGAAGATTGTTACCTCCTTTGAATTAGTTTGAATTATAAGGGAAAAAAGAGGGGGAAATCAGAAAGAAAAGTAAGCACCAAAAGTTAACTTAAACGACATTGTTCTACTTCTGCACAGGCCAGGTATTGTTTTCTTCATTTGTTTTGTTTGGGAGGATAGCTTTATGCAGTGCAACTGATGAATTGCTTTATTGCTTTGGAGGTGTGCAACTCAGTCACAATAAATGGCGTTTGATGCACTAAAAAAAAAATGGGCGGCAGTAAAACTGTCTTTCCTGTCTTAGCCTGTTAAAAGATAGGTAAGAGGACCGTTTAGTTTAATTTATGGGAGATAATTAAATAGCTGTAAAACACTGACGCAGGTTTCTCTTTGTTTATACCACATATTTAGTACTGAAACAATTTTTTAAATCGGAGCTGAAGACGTTGCGGTGATCTCTTCTCTCAGCAATCCGAACGAGGAAAAATGGGCTGCTTGCAGAAGAAACGGACCAGTGTTGACAGACTTCGACTGATTTAGGGTGGGCCCCCAAACAAGGGTGTAAATAATAAAAAAATCATCTGTTAATCAGAAGTCATTACCCAGTGAATACTCTACACCTTTTGCAGAGCTACGGAACCACAGAGGGATTTATTAAATTGTGTTTCTTAGCTGACGGGCAACCATGACAGATTTGCCTTGAATGTTGCTATGACCATCTCTAGTGGGAAGCTTAATTTTGATTCGAGGCAGTCTAATGACAGCAAGGCCTTGCTTGGATCTGGGCAATTGCATTAATTTTCAGACAAAAATAAATAATATTAGGTTTTGCAATAATTTTTCCCTTCCTCCTACATTCCCTCCGTGTATTCAGCTGAAAACAAAAGCATCGTACCTCCTTCGAGAAAGACTGAATGGCATCACACTCCTCGGTTCATTTTAGAAACAGCGTTTATTAAACCGATAAACAGCTAACGGGCCTCCCCCTCCCCAAGCGTTTGGTGGAGAGCTGGCGAGCCAAAGGCTTCAGCCGGGCAAAGGCTCGAGATGGAGGGCGAGAGTCCCTCAGCAGCGATGCGCGGGAGCGACGGGGACCACTCTGCGCTTGGCCGTCCCTTCCAGTGTCCCCAGCTGGAAGCCCCGCGGGGAGCTGCTCGCGGGAGATGGCATGCACCACCTTAGCAAAATTTCGGTTTTATCTTGCACAAGACATCAGACTGGAGCGGCAGAGAATTAACGCAGAGTGCCAGGCTTTGCCCTTCGATATTAATTTTCGGATGTGGATTTTTTTTTTTAATTGTATATTCCTACCTCCCTAAAAATACATCTCCTCAACGACTCAGTTCTTATGTTGTATTTAAAGCTCTCACCTTCTCTGTTCTAGGTCGTTGTCTTTCGTCCAAATACGACAAACATTTATCGCAGAAAGGTGCCTGAAGCAAACGCAGCGTCCTTCTGAACTCTGAATCCTCCCCACCACGAGCTGGATTAGATGAGAAGCACACTGATCAACTCGGATTTCGTGGCAGCACCTGGCTTCAAGTCAGAAGCTACCGCTCTGTCCTAATGTCCGCTAGGTCAGGAGATAGGGAGATCCAGCTCTAAAAATAGCATGCTGTAGCTGGGTGGGGGAGTTCGGGAGTGGGTGATTGCTGGGAGAAGAAATCGGTTACTTTTCTCCTATTTCCAGGATACGGTCTGGAGGCCAGGTGGAACATGCCTTTGCAAGTGGCTTTCACTAAAAAAACCAAAATCTAGGAGCTGAAATCCACAGAAATGGTCATGCAATGGAACTCCTGGTACCTCCTCAGGTCTCTGTGGACCTCTGAAGAGGTCAAAATCCACAACACGAGGGAAGTCTGGACTCTACGTCCCCGGAGGCAGTTGTCCTCCTGCAACACTAGCGTACAGAAAATCTACATTGGGCATCTGACCCCCTGTAGGGTTGCCCGCAGCCGTCTACCTCGAGTCGCAGGAGTTGGTTCAGATCCGGGCAAAGACGTTTTCCCGGAAACGCTTTCCGTGGAAAGCCATTGTTGGGTGGACGCCCGGCTTCACGCGCTGCTTCTGGAGACCTTTCTCCAGTTCTGCAGCTGGGCTTCGTGCTTGCGGCCGCGCAGCGGAAAGCAAAGGCGGCTGGAGTTTATGGTGAGTTAGCGGTTCATTTCTGTAAAACACAGAAAGGTCTTAAATCTAGAAAGGGGTTAAAAAGTGCTAGACGCATGTTTTAGCTAGGTGATTGCCAGAAAAGGTGTTACCAATTTCGCAACATTGCCTGGCGTCTCTCAAGTGCTCAAGCATTGTCATTTGCTGCCCTTCGGTGCATTTTTATGGTCTGCTGATGTGGAAGAGCCGTTAGTTTTACACCCTGGTGTAGCACAGATTCGTACGTGCGCGCAGGTATTTTAACATTCAGAAATAAGGAACATTCGCATTAAAAAAAAGAAAATCAGATCTCAAATAATAAACCTTTGGTAACTGCCAACTTTATAATCATATTGACAAGCTAAGCTTAAATTAATTGTTAAGTAGAGGTGCTGGTCCAAAAATGTGAGATTTCAAGAAAACATTGCACAGGACTGCTAGAAGCGTGTGTCTGTTAAATGATGCTGATGTTGATTTAAATTCTAACACTGCCACATAGCATTAGAAACTTGGTTATTAAGAAGGCTTGTGCTGGTATTAGAAAAAAAATTCTCATTGTCACTCAGTTATGAAGGAGCTCCAAGTAGACGAGCAAAATGAGAGACCTTTTTTTACGTTTCTTATTGGTTTGAACCAGAACTCAGGCAAAAATGATTAACACCGTTACTAATAGTGAAAAAGACCATCCTAGAAGGTCCACATAGGATTCTCCATCATTAAACTCGAAACCGAGCTGAAACGCGCCGTTTCGCAGCGGGAGGTCCTACTGTTCGTATTACGGAGTGAGACGGAACGCTCGGGTTGCCCTCGTTCGCAGCTGCACCGCTCAACCGGGGGTGCAGCGGGACCCCGAACGCCAGC
>NW_009231324.1:26968-39328 GCF_000690835.1 Fulmarus glacialis
TGCGGAACCCCGTCTTAGGTCAACCGGAGACGTTGGTACCGAAGGGTGACGACAACCCCTTTTGTCAGAGGTTCAGCGAACGTGGTATGCGGAGGGCAGAGGCCGGGGCAGCGCCTCGCTGCCGGGGAGCTCTGCGAACACCTCGCCGGGCGCAGATCGCAGGTGGACATTTTCAACAGCCGGTCACGCCGGACCTGCCAAGGGAACGGGCAAAGGGCACCTTCTCCACCCCACCGCCGCCAAACCGCGTGTCCAAGTCCCAGCTGGGAAGCAGACCTTTGAAATCATTCCCCTTCCCCGATTTCCTCCCAGCCGCACCAAAGTGTGGGTCGTCCTGTCCCCCAGCCGTACGTCGCGGGAAGGACCAGCCGCCTGGAAGGAGGGTCACCGGTCGCAGTGACACAGAAACACGGTGTCCTGGAAAGGCAGGCGTACCCCGGCACTTCCCGGTGGAAGAACCTGCAGTTTCCCGTCTGGGACCCGGCCCCGAGAGGTCACTGGTGCGAATAAAAGGGGCCGAGGGTGCCAAAACTGGACTCTGGTGGTAGTCAAGGTGTAGTTCTATAAACAGTTTTTCCCTATCTAGTTTGAGAGAGGTAGTATGTGTGTTCCGATAGTAAGTTCCTGTATTATGCGATCCTCAGAGTTATTACTTTATAGATAGACATGTTTTGAAAAAAAATATTTAGGTTATGTATAAACAATTATGACTTACACTGAAAACATTTGAAAGCCTTTTTTTTTTTTTTTTTTTTTTTTACAAAAGTTTATTTTCCACAAGGAAGAGCAATAGGAAAAATTAAACTGTTTTCCACATATTGTTTTCTTGAAACAGAGTCTACAAGGACATATTCAGCACCAAAACTAAAAACAAAAAAAGAAAAGTACAAACAGCCATAGAATATAACCTATAAAGCAAACATTTAATATTGCACTTTGTTTCTCTAATGTTTGGATTTTACTTACTTTTTCCCAATTCAGATCAGAATTCTATATCAAATACTGGGCTACAACTGTGAACCTCATGTTTTATAATGCTGAGAATTGACCAATACTTGTGGAGGAGTAATGCCTCTGAACAACTAACAATAATTTAACTGAAAGTCTTTGTTTGATAAGGTTATAGACTTTTCCACTCTAATCACAAAGGCTGTGATGCCATGTCAATTACTATGATATTGGTCAATCCCGCTTCATATGCAATTTTCCATTATATTGTGATACATACTTTAATGCTATGTATATCAGCAATTGTTCCCTAGTCTGTTAAAGTAACAAAAAAGGAAAAAAAAAGTAAAAACCACCAAATGCCCTTTTATGCCAACGATCCCATCAGCTTTTAAATTGTCTGGTTGGAGAGGGTAGAGGGAAGGGACATTCACAAAATTGGCCAAATAATCTAAGACATCACCCAATTTCCTTCTCATCCAATATTCTTGCTCAAAGCCCAAGCCTTTTAACTGAATCACTTAAAACGCGACTCATTTATGTTTTATCACCCTGTTGTCATTTTTGAAACATGAATTATCGTTCATGTTCTCATAAAAGGCCACTTATGGAAAAGCCTATTTTGTCGCATTTATGAAGCCTTAAAACCAAGGCAGAGGTTTTAAAGAACGAGCACCAGGCAGAAACACCAGCCTCCCTCTCCCGCTCCCT
The DNA here is from genome assembly GCF_000690835.1 of Fulmarus glacialis. NCBI lineage: Eukaryota > Metazoa > Chordata > Aves > Procellariiformes > Procellariidae > Fulmarus > Fulmarus glacialis. The sequence goes on from NW_009231324.1 coordinate 28,628, forward strand.
TCTGAGCTGTCTTATTGCACAAGGAGATAGATACTTGATGGATTACATCTTGATTTGTTTAAGTCGTCAACACCAGAAGCGCGTCCCTTCATCAACGGTCCGTGTTACACGGTTTCTGAAAAGGAAAGTTGACTTTTATTGTCAATCTCTAGCATGTAAGTGCTGGTATTGGTGTTAGCACATCTAATGGCTCCATTGCACTCTTTTCTTCCTTGGGGCACACTCAAGGGCGAGTGCTCTTTCCATATAATTTCTTGCATTCTGAATGAATATATGGTAAAAGTCGTTGCTCTGTTTTGTTTTAAAGCTCTTGAGAGTACCACAGAAGATGCAATCATCGAAGCAACTCTAGCTAACTAGTATCCGAGTATGGCTGGTAACACTGATCTTGCCCAGTTTAATTATACTTCTAGTCTTACTATTTTTACAGTATCATAAACCCTGAAGATAATACAAAGTGCACAAACTGAGCTCTTAGCATAGTCCAAGCTTTTCCTGCAGTTTGAAATATACTTTCTACTAGAGACTCATTATATATAGAATTTTTGGTGATTAGGTAACTATATATAAAAATAAATTTACTTTCCCTTCCCATCCCTACTACTTGAGATATCAATCTGTCTATGAATCCTAGACAGTGTATGACTATTTCCTTTTAAAATTCTTTTGAGGCTGAGCTGGCGTCTGCTGGTGCTGCTTTCATTTGTGCCTTTTAAAAATTTTTTTAAAGCTTCACAACGTGAACGTCTTTTTTAATAATGCAGAAAGAGAAACGGGAATGAGGGTGGGTTTTGTAACTTTTGTGTATGTCCCTATTCCTGATCCCCCTCTCTAATAAAGAACAAAAACAAAACACAAACACAAAACAAAAAGGAAGTAACTCAACAGTGCAACGTAACAAAACAAATAGCATTCCAACAGTTTGGCAAGTGATGAGTTCACCTGAGATTAAGTGATTTTTAGGCAGTCTGTAACAAAATGCTGCTTTGCAATAATAGTAGAAAGGCAACAAATTCTTAAAAGAAATCAAGAAGGTATACAATCTTGATGAAGTCTATTAGTTTCTTTCTATTAACTCTCCACCCCCCACCCCAGCCCCGCATCTGTTGCTTATCTACTACAGTAGGCTGCAAAACATACAGCAAGAAGGATTGGCTTGAAGGCATTTGATGTTTGTAAATAAATCCACAACAGGATCCAAGCTGAAGAGGTGATACATGATCAGCCTACTAGGACAATTCTGAGCATGTGCATATGCAGGTAAAGTCCAGGCTACATTAAATTAAAAAAAAGAAAAGTCAGTGCATTTGTCAAAGTCCGTTGCTGTTGTTTTTTGTCAAAGCTTTCTTTTGCTCCTTATTGTGCGGACCACAAACAAATAAGAGGGGGGTAACAACAGTCTGGCATAAATGAGAAAAAGCTGTAGTGACACTGAACCGCACAATGTAAGCAATGAGCATGTGCAAATTTCCAAATCATAAGAGGAAGCCATCCCTCTCTTACAATGTGGTTTGAGTGTTTTGACACACATGACTGTAGGTTAGTAAGGCTGCTCCTAGTATGTGCCAGTATTTAAGGGGAGGGGGAAAAAAACCAAAAGCTTAGGTCTTCAAGCATGTGGAGCAGTCCTACAAGGTTACTGTAGGCTTCAAAGCATGATCACAGGTTGTTTTCATTTATTCACCACACAGGCAAGAGCAAAACCACCTCCTTTGAAAGTGTGTCTCCACTATGACGCCTTGACCTTCAACACGGCAGGTATGATTCAAAACCCAAGTCAAGTCAGCTTTTTACGGACTCCTTCAACGAGAGGGGCAAGATGGTCTGTCATCTGTGGGCTGATCTGGGTTTGGATCAATCTAACCGAAAGAGAAGAAAAAAAAACAACCCAAGGCATTTTTAGAGTCAACTGCTAGAAATAAACCAATCCAAACAAAACCCCAACAAAATTCACAAGTTTAAGACAATCACAGAGATAAACAGCATTCCTAATCCAAACGTTATTCAAATAACTGAAAAACCTCTAGTCAATCAGCCAAAACATTGAATGAAAAATTAGTAACTAAGTACGGCGGAAAACTTTGAACTACGGGTTGACCGTAATTTAAGGATGAGCACTAAGAACTAAAGAAAAACTTGAAAAAATCTGCTTTAGTAGCACAGAAATCTTTTGAATTATTTAGTGTACACTAAAAAGACAATTCGACTCATCGCTAAAAGTGTAACTTATAAATTTTTTAATTGATTTCAGAAGATGTTTTGCTTCAAAAGCCAAAGTTATCAGTAAAAAGTCATTCTACTTTTAATTTACAAGTAATTAATCCTCAAAATTAAAATGTCTTATAAATTGGTATGTTCCACACCTTACCTCTTCTTCCTTTCTAGAAAAGGAAGAAGGGGAACAACATACTAACTCAGATCTCCAAAACCAGATAATAAGAATAGTTTAAGTGCACAGTATGTAGTTGGGCAACACTCTTGTCAGTTGATTTTATACAAGCATTTTTCGAGGACAAAATAGGCTTCTTTCTGAATATTTAAGTACCTAAAATGAAAGGGATTAAGAGTTGTATTCTAGGGTTAAGCTATAGAAGAGAAGTCTCCAGCACACAAAAACCATGCCCCTCTGCCCACTCAACAGCAGATTAGTGTCTCAAGAAGAGAAGAAAAAACAAAACCAGCAGTGAATTCAGGCAAGAATTAGCCGAAGGACACTGTTTTACTTTTGTTTACACTGTGTAACTTTTGTTATACAGTCCTATACCACTGCCTTCTCCTGAAAAATATGAACATGGAAAGCTTTTCAAGTTATGTCATGATTATTGAGTGCTTTTCACAGAACTAAAAATGCGTCCAGAAATGTTGGACAATTGTGTTATTTACAGAAACCTGAAGTCAGAAAGAGGACCTTTGTAACTCCTCTATATGGAACTTCTGAAAGCACTACATACACAGAACCAAAACCACAGAGAGTAGTTTTAGAAAGCAGTGGTGAAAGACCTTAGCATGTTTTGCATCTATAGGCCCAAAATGTTGGTGTTAACCAATGTATTATCTACATAATGCAAGGTTTTAACCAAGTTGCCAAGAGGGTACACAACAATTTGTAAATTTCTACAAAGCATTAGAATTGTGAAGAAACCTAAAAACTCTTGATGCAATTCACCTGCACTTTGCAAACAAAGTCACCTTATCCCCTCTTCATCATTTTAATGATTTCTCCTGATTTTAGGAAGGAGAAACGACTTCCTACATTTATTCCTCAAGACAGAATTCAGAAAACCAGTGAATTAATCATCGTAAGTCCGTCTGAGGTACCTACTTCTGAATAGAGGGGTGGAGGCAGAAAACGGAACTCCTGGATGTATGCGAACAATGGTCCTGGAAGCGCTCTCTCGAAGTCATCACAAGCACCCATGGGTGCAAGGCTGGACTGTCTTTGTTCCTCCGTGACCACTTCTGCATAGCTAGGAGGTGCTGCAGGGAAAAGGCACACGCAGTTCGAACAACAAGTTCTTATGCATGTCAAAATACATAACATGGTAAATATTAAACTTTTATCATTGTAAAATGCACCAGCAGGTAGGTAAATGACTTTTTAACAGTTGTTGAACATGAAAGGGAGGGTAGGCTGTTTTGCTTTATTTTAAGATTATGCTCAAATCCAAGAGCAGACTGACCACTGCTTATTGCGGCTTCATTATCCCCCTTAAATTTAAAGCATATTCAGAATACTGAATTTCTGTACCAGTAGGAATGATAGAGCATTGCACTCCTCTGGATTCCGCAAATCCGACTCTGGGATTTGTATATAAAAAAAGGAAGTTTATCAGACATGTGAAAACACAGGGAAGGAGATGCAGAATTTATGCTTTGACGAGAGATATTTCCCATCAAAATGAATTACGTTATCTTTTCACGAAGGCTTGGCTACTAAGGCTGGTAAAGGACACCATAAACTGCTATTACGACGAGTTACAATGCCTTATAACCAAGGATGCAATCAGGATACTGGAAGCAGAATTAATTCTGCACAGGCACAATGGCATCCTGCGCTTTTCACTTATGCCAGCTTCCAAGCAGCTGGATTTCACTGCTTGTCCTTGAGGGAGGAAGGCAGGGAGGGAACTCTGTTCTACAGAGGACAAGCAGGTGGCAAGGAAACATCCACAAGGGATTTCCTGTGGGCTTTATTATGAAGGATGTAATTTGGGTCTGTTTGCACAACAGCAATGAATAAAGCAGACAAAAATCAAAACAGACTAGCAAATTGATTGGGATTTGTATCGTCAAGTTACCTTCTGGTCTTTCAGGCAGTGTCAGACCAAGCCAATTCATGTTCATGCTACACTGGCTGCTCACACTTGATGTTCTGCTACCAAATGGGTGTAGAGGAATGGTACCAATGACCAGTGGTAAGTTAAGGAATAAATCCATGGCGCCTGGAATATCAACATATACCTAAAGAACAACAACAACAGGAGAGGTGTAAGGTTAGAAAGTACGTTTGTATGAGCACTTCCTAATTATTACACTAAGTTCTCCGTCCATGGAATTTTCCAGGAGAAACTTAAGTTTCTTATTGTCTCTTTTAGGGCCAATGCTCCTAAGGAGACAAAAAGCTCCTGAAGTCAAAAACAGCCCAGAATTCTTCACAGTAGCCCTCACATGGAAATGTCGCCCACTCATAACACATGTGCTTAGTTCACACACCACAACTGTTTTAAGAACATGCATGATTTAAACTGATTTACAGTCCTGTCAGGACACCAATACTAGGACATGTATTTCTTTTGTACCTAGTTAGCAGTTAGTTGCTTTGTTAACAATTTGCAAGGAATGATGGAAACTACTCATACTGAAGTGAAACAGACCATCCAACGTACCATCAGTGAATACTCCACACGGATTATACTACAGTCAAGGATTGAAGGCGACACAGGTGGAATTTTCAACTGTTTGCCATTCCAGGTTTCTGTTTTGCCAGATGACAAGGATTCCCCACGCAGGTTGGCAACAAGCTGTTTGACTTCCTTCATTTTCCCTTTGGCATAAAATGCCTGCGTTTGGTAAATGGCTGCCTTTGGCACCACCACACGGGAAGAGCAGTTCTCAATCTCAGCGAAGATCTGAATTGATTCACCTGAAACAAAACAGAAGTTTGCATTCTCTTTGTATTTACAAAGGAGCTTAAGCCAATTGCCACATTCTGTGTATTGTTATAACGCATCAGACGCTGCTAGCAATGCTCTACCTTGAAAAACATCCACTGATGCTAATAGGAATAGGATCACCACGAGCTAATCTAAAAGAGAAATGCACAGGTCTAACAGAAGCACATGTCCTTCAACAATCTGGAGACACAGCTACCATTAGTTAACAAAATTAGTTGTAGTAAAGAAAATACCGAGAAGATAGCTGAATGCAGACTGAGGCGGTTAAGAATGGTTTAAATATTTCGTTTATATAAAAGCAGTAAGTACAAACTCTCCTTTTAAAAGGGAAGGAAAAACATTTCCTATAATTACTTCTGTTACGTACCTGGGGTGTAGCCCTTCCTTTCAATTTTGGCACTTAAGGATATTGGGCCTGAGGTACAAAACCAACAACAGAGAGTCTTTTCTTTTGTGCCTGCTTGGGGTGACTGCAAGAAAAGAACAACATTGCCCATTTAATTAAGAGTTCCATGAATCTCTTCACCTGTTTTCATCAACACAAAAAATGATTTTCATGATGTACTTATTATTACATATTTTGATAAACATAGCTAGTTTTATTTATAGGAAGAAAAACTCAAGCAATTTAAAAGGCACTATGCAGATATGACGTTTGTTCCAAATCCATTACTCATTAACACTGCTTTTTCTGCTACACTTTATACTACAGTCGCACTTAAAACAGTTTTTATACGTAAATACTGTATAACTTAAGGAAAGGCTTTATAGTCTACATATCCCAACGTATTGTTGGCAGAGCTTTTCATTTATCAGTAAACCAGAACACCTTTCCAGTACACTGTATTTCAGAAACAATAACTAAGCTAAAATACTGTAACCTTGACTCCTGCTATTTCCTGTTTTGGAATGATCCTGTTTCATCTGTATTAAACACACTTTGTTATTTTACGTGGTATCAGGATTTAGGACTTGATCCAAAATCCATTAAAGCCAAATGGGAGTCCTTTGATTTTAATGGAATTTGTGCAATGTCAATGTCCCTTTGCAAGTCTGATTTTTCACCCATACACACAAGAAACCTATTTCAATGGACTTTGAGGTTTTTTTCCTCCCCTCCATAGATTAGAATTTGAAGATGAGGAGGAAAAAAAAGAAGAAAGTAATTTTAGGCCAGATTGAAATCAAATCCTCATTGAAAGCAGTTGTGATACTGGAATTATTTTAGTGAAATGACATTTCAGAAAAAGACTATATAGAATTATGATAATTTCTCCCCATTGGTAGAAAACTATCCGTATGGAAATTATCCATTATGCACGCCAGTACATTTTTTACTTTGCATTTTTAAGTTAGCAGTCTCTCACTATAATATTCTTTTAAGTTTACTGTTCCTTCCACAGATTATCCTTTATTCAAAATCAAAGAGGAACAGTTCACAAAATTTTCCTTTTTAGTGACATTTTACAATTTAGTGTTATCAATTTAAATTGACAAAGCCATTTTACATATCGTAAATGTGAAGCAACTCCAAGTACAGGAAAACATAGCTTTCAGAATACCAGTAGTTAAAGAGTTGCTGAACTGATGTAATACTTAGAAGATCAGCTGTAATTAAACTAGCGAATAAGTATTAGATAAAATTAGATGTGGATATTGTTTCACTTATTATACTTCATTATTTTTATGCCAGAAACAAAGAATGAGTAATTCTGTCAATTCTTACCAGTAATGAAGGAGTGTTGATATCTATATGTTCAAAGACTGTAAATTCCTTCTTTAATTTTACTGGTAGAAACCAAGGCCTATGCAATTCGGCTTTCACCCAATAGCGCACACTGCCATGTCTGCCTTCGAATGAGGTAGCAAGTGGTCTGTGCAGGACACAAAGGTCAAAATTGAGTAAAGTCTTTCTGTCTAATAATGATACAATTGATCAGATCAGGGATTAGTATGTAGAATTGCATTTTTTAATGCATCGTAGTATCTAATGCAGCATAACTTATTTGCAAAGTTTCCATATCTCAGAAAAATTCAAGATTAAAGATGGGAGAAAAAATCATCTCCAATTCATCCTACTACAGTTTTGCATAGATTTTAAGAATCAGTTAAAGAATTGTACTAGAAAATGCCAGGAGAGTACACATTTCCTTTAAACTTAAGAGGCCACTTTAACATCTAGAGTAAAGCATGCCCTTTTAAGGCCAAATTAAGACTACCAACTTAAAATTAGCATTAGTATCAACCAATTATTGTTTTGGATATCATATTTTATAAATCATTGTCTATTGTTTACTTGGCTGGTATCTCATTGTCAGGTTAATTTTAGCTGTAACTCAGCACTTCTGTAGTTTGTTTCGCCTTAAGCACAGTAAATATTTCAATTTAGAGTTCTGAAGAGAGGCTGTTTTGAGTACCTTCTAATTTTCCTCCACCCTGATGAGACCAGCTTAAAACATTTATATTGTATATGGATGTACATATATAAGCATATATATACATAAAATCATCAAGTCTATTCTGCTCTGAACTTTGACAGATGAAAGAAGTCCTTTTTGGAAGCTGGAGGAAAAACGATGTGGAAAGGATCTCCAAACCTTTCAGCATCACCTTTTTTTCCTGTAACATCATAAAACGGAAGACAAAAGATCTTTTTATTTCAATTATCTCCAATTAACAGTAGTTTTCCATAACTTTTTTCTGTATTTTTATGCAAGTAAATTTTTTTCTATTATACTATGCTTTGAATACATTGTAATATATAAAGCAAGCGTAAATTATTTGCAAAGCTTCCATATCTTCCATAGGGAATAATACCAGCCATGCCAGCACTTTACTAGAATGATTCTTTCAAGTTACAGGTTTGACTTCTCTATTTGCACATCTGAAATGTTTCCTTTTTTCCCCCCTAATAATCCAAATGAAATGATTTTCTAATCTGTCTTCAATGTTTCATCCTGCCCCATATTTAGGGCAAAAAGAAAGTAAGGCCAGCGTGCGTCTTCTTTCCTTCCACTGTTGCTCTGTAGTTTAAGTAAATTTTGGAAGTATTCTATGGACAAAAAATAACAAGTAAGTAGGCAGTGTCAAAACTTCAGGTTTTTAATACCAGCCTTTGTTTTTTCAGTATTATCAACAGCTGGTTACACAGTTACTCCTTCAGGTCACTTAAAAAGAACCCAGGGTTTGACCAATGCTTGTGATATCTTGCTGGCTATCTGCTTCACTTCAAACTAAGCATTTCATGTTCATGTATAACATTTTGGGTTTTTTCACATTTAAACACCCCTTTCAACTCAAGGGAAGATCAGTATTAGCCTTCTTTCTTTTTGTAGTTCAGATTTTCACAGAATGTTAAATTGTCTTTAAAAATCTCCATGTATACAGGTCTTCTCCGCTGTTCCAGTAAAATATACTGTGAAGTCCTGTGCTGTTCACTTTGAAACTGACCCATAGAAGTGTTTATCATCTGCAGGTTCTGCTAAAACCAGCACCTCCAATAAAGAGATGGTTTATTAGATTTAATATTAGGTACCGAGCTATTTCACATAACACACTGCCATATTTTTTCAACCTTAATGACTTCACTGCTTGCCTTTTACAGTAAAAGGCTCCTTTTTCCATCCATGTTGAGACTCCCTCTGTTCCTATGTGTTTAGTTTTATTGCAACTTGTGTTTTTAGCCAATTTCCATATCGGTAACTCTTCTATGTATAGATCTTCCATTACAATGTCTACATTACACATTTCAGACTTGGGGCATGGGGGAACAATCTTTATATTTACACTTCTGCTCTCACTTTTTACACTTCGGCTCTTCACCTTTGCTTTCTGAGACAAATGGGATTAGGCAGAGGAATTTTTCTTGCTTCATCCACCCATCCTTCTGCTTATTTCCATCCAGGCTTTCTGCACATAGGCTAGCCTGGGTACATACATCCTGTTTAAAGCAGAACTACATCTTTTGTAGTTGAACTTGCCACATCTGTTCCAGACTGAGCCCAAACAATTCAGCTGTGATCTTATCTCTAGTTCTGCTGGTCTGCATGGCTCCAGTAAAGTGTTGGTTGGGTTAGAAGGTATTTCAGCCACTCTGCAGTACTCCAGTGACACTTCAAATTCCTCTCCCTTCTCTTGGGAAGGAGTAAGATATTGGAAGACCTAGTAAGTCAGCCGGACTTGGTCAAAAGAAAGTGAGCAACTGGGCAGCAATGAGCTCCTGTTTTGTGGAAATTAAAAAAAAAAGAATCTATCAGTTTAAAAGCAACCTCTTCAGTTTAATGAGATTATGTCCTCCACTGCATGTCGGAGCACAATTCCTACTACCATTGAAAAGGTTTCCCCTCCACCCACAGCAGGAGTTTTGCTCAGGCAGGTGGGCAGCAGGGCCCGAGGACTGCATGCGGGCACTTACGTCTGTGGAAGCTCGAAGCTGAATGCATATTCATGCCTTCCCGAATGGATGGTGTGAAGGCCTTCTTCCGAATTGTCATCATCTAGGAGGGGGAAAAAAATATATGCTATTCCACCTGCGCACATTTTATACATTACATGGCCTTCTCTTCCAGAATAAAAGGCATTTACACACTCGTTACAGCACTTAAGAATGTGGTATCCCAGAAACAAGGGTCTCTGTCCCATTCGTATTAACTGCTGGATGCAGGGCCAAATCTTACCTACAGAAGGGTAAGCAAGATTGCCAGATTCACCTCACAGAGAAGGAAAGGTTAATTCGCTTTAATTCATAATCCCGCCCCTGAACACTGACACAGTTGCAACTGCTGCCATTTCAAGGCCTGCCTGCAAGGTCTGTAATGGAAATCGTGCTTTCCACGGTGATTCCTAATTAAAATGAAATAGAGATGGCTCTTTAACAGCATTAAGCGATCTGCATGAAGCCTCCTGTGTAAGATTAAATTTAGTAATTCAGCTTCCTTTTATCTCCTACCTGGCAACAGCGTCCAGAAATTAATCACCAAAAAAAGAAGTGTGAGGAAAAAAAAAGGGTGTGCAAGCACAACCTGGAAAGTACCAGACAAATTCAGGGGTGCAGAAAACGGCAAGCTGCCCGATTAATACTGTCTAGAGCTAAACTTTTTATTTTTTGATAGGTTAACTTGATCTTGCTTGGACAGCAAGACCCAGATATTTGCTGGTTCCACCGAGAAAGCTGACCTTCATTCATGGTTATGATTTCTTGCACGCCTTTAAATGTTGCAACAAATTTGCAGTTTATTCCAACGTAATTACCATAAAACCAGAAAAACGCTGACTCCATCAAAATAGAAAGTTGAGAGAAAAATAACTGAGCAGCTCGCACATAAAAAGGGCTGGGATAATAAAAGGCGATATAGTGAGACAATGCGGAAGGCAACCGCTTCTATTTAATGGTCTGAAGCATTAATGGAGGCACACAGGCAGAGGATTTTAAGTTGCCATTGTCCTACAGAAACGCCGACGCTCCCCTTCCTGCAGTGCACGGCAAACGCCGAAAATCTTTTTAAAAAAAAAAAAAAAACAAAAAAAA
>NW_009231325.1:0-7551 GCF_000690835.1 Fulmarus glacialis
TAATTTTATCTGTAGAAACCTTTTCAGGGTAGAAAGTCTAAGCAAAAGAGACCTTGCTACCCAGGATTTATCTCCTCTTCTCCAGGACAGAACACTCTCTGCATACTCTATTTTGTTACTCAGCTAGGCTTTACAACTCATAAACTTTCCGAAGAACTTTGCGATGACATCCGTGTATTACCACATTTACATTTAGAAACAGCTGAAGCGACAAAACTCAGTAGGCAGAGAAAGGAGTAAATAAGATTATCATTCATAATACTTTGATCGTATGGAGTGGCTTTTTCCCCTTTCTTCAACAGAGAAGAGTCTTAGCTGCTCTTAGGTCTTCTTTTGCTGCAGCTTATACTAGTCCTTTCAGCCTCTCTCTAAAGACTGAGAGAAGTCATTCTTGCCTCGGAATTATAATCTAATTCTAGTCTTTTTTGAGACTTCCAGTCTGGGGAGTATCGTGAACTGGCATTCCAGCACTGAGGAGTCCACCTCTCCGGCATGTAGACAAGAGTCATGCTGCTGGCAGATATGGACCCTACCTGTCCTGGCAAAACAAATTGTTTCTTTGCCTCGCTGTACCTCCTGCACATCTGCATCAAGCCTCATCTCCCTGGGAATTAAAAATAAAACAGCAGGAAAGAAGATGAAAAGGTTCAGAAAAATACACCTATACCCTTTTTTTTCCTAAGAAATTTCAACGCAACCTTTCAATATGCTCCAGTGATAAAATTCTGTATACCAAATATGAACCATTCACAGGTTTATGTTAAAGACTTACAGAGAAAGACCATCTACTGCTTCGTTGAGCTGGAATAAAAAGAGATCATGATCAAGAACCATTTTAGTGTGTTCATCCTTAAAATACTAGGTTTTGCATGTCCTTTTTCATTAGCTCTCCTTGACAACAACCTTGAAAATCCAGGGTGTTAAAGACTTACAGAGAAAGACCATCTACTGCTTCGTTGAGCTGGAATAAAAAGAGATCATGATCAAGAACCATTTTAGTGTGTTCATCCTTAAAATACTAGGTTTTGCATGTCCTTTTTCATTAGCTCTCCTTGACAACAACCTTGAAAATCCAGGGGTTACATTATGGACAAAGCATGCTATTTATTCTCTTCTACATGTGAAACACTTTACAGCAGAAAAGCCCATGGTTACAGGATACCTGCCAGATGGGGAATGTATTCACAGTACACTGGAGAATGGTGCTGAAACAGACTGTTGAAAAAGTATGCTAATGCTATTCCAAAAATGCCATTGCAACTGAGACTGGCCCATTTTATGTAGCTGGACTCTCACTTGTAATAATGCAATGAAGTGACATTTAACAGGGCACAAAACAGATATTGCTTCGGTCTGCTACACATGAGGAAGCAATGAGCCCACCATCAGAAGCCAGAAGATCTCATCAAAACAAAGAACTGTAATGATTCAAAGGGGAGCAATTTATTTCAGCCTTCAACACAATTGAAAGAACCTGAATTTTATTTAGGGATTATGGTACACAATCCATTCTTTTAATACTGTTGAGATGAAATTGTCTTGATTGCCTCAGTGTTTTCATTATGAGTTAGTAATTCCTAATGCTCTGAAAACCAAAATGCAATCTTAGAGATGGGTTAGATTCTAAAGAGTTAATTTTGGTAGTTCTACTATTCATCATGTAAGTAGTTCTGAGATCACCGTCATAACGCCAGATGCCAGTCAGCTGTCAGGTCTCCACCATACTGGGAAGTATACTTATCCAAGTATGTCTTCAATGGACACCTTCTAACATGTAGAGCTACTTAAACTAGAGATACTTAAACCGCTGCTGTTACCTCGTCATGTCAAAATCCCTGGCTCTAACCTGTGGCCAAAGTCCTGCAGAAAGTGCTCCTCACGCTGGGAATTGGACTCTCAGTTTCAGAGGGATGGGAGCAAGGGTAAGGCTGAAATGCTGAAAACTTCTGAAAACCCATTGCCTAGATACTCACCCAAACTGGGCTCACTGTGGTTGAGAGAAAAATTATCATTCCCCAGAACCCCTTTCCAGGGCTATTTCAGGAAAGGTGCAGTCAAGCCTGTTTATTTACGGGGTGAATTATTCTATATTTGATCTTCTGAGTGCTCCTCTATGGAGTAAAGCCTAGGTGACATTATTCTGACTTCCTTTACTTTTCTCTGTGGTTCCCCAAAGCCTGTTTTAGGAACAGATCTAACAGCAGAGGGTTTAACTCAAGCATTCAGTATTAGCAATCAGTCTGAACTCTTACAATAATCTGTACAACAAAACATGAAGACAGGCCAGAAGATTCTGACTTTTATATCCTTCTTGTTCTCTCAACCCCTGTAGAGTCACCTCTTCTAAATGCCAGTGACCGTTTCTCCAGTGTATTTAGAAGGTTGGTTGCTGATAGACAGCACATATACATTGGTTGGCTTGTGTGTCAACACTTGTATCTCGTAGTCCTCTGACCTGCGAAATGATAAACTCCTGCCTGAAGCAAAAATATGAAGTGAGAGGGTAAACAGATACAGAGTTGAAGAAAATACTACAAATATTCCCACATCTGCTGATTGTTTCCACCTCCAGCCTCACTCTGGCTATGTTTACAGCTATTCTGGTTCTTCTCACACCACAGATCAGCTAAAATTTCCCATGAAAATTGTGGCTTCTCAGCTTACTTTGGCCTGAGAAAAGACCCGACCCGTATCTTTCAGAAAAGAGTGATAGCTATGGTGGGCAAACTAGGACGTGAGAATCGTGAGGTCAGATTCCAATATATGAAGAGAGAAGAAAAATTCACAGTTTAAAGTTGCCGATAAAACACAGGAGGTAATGAAAGCCGGACAAGCCAAACCTTCTCTCTGTTGAGCACCAGGTCTCACCGGAGCACCAGACCTCCATCACCAAGGCCTTTGCTGGGAACCGAGAAAGTGCTTAAAACTATTCAAGGGCCAGGATCCCGTGTGAGCACAGAAACACAGGGTGAAAAGCAAGATATTCTGTTGTTCAGTTGCATGGATGACCTTGCACTTACTTGCAGTTAGGCAGAGGAATCATTTGTCCTAGAAAATGTGTAAGGTGAACACCAACGCACAAGTACTGCCAGCTGAACCAGGTAATTTTAACAGAATTTTGGGGTGCAAAATCATATGTGGTCACCTGTACTCAGGCAACCACATCAGTAATAGCAAACAAGGCTGAAGCTGTCTAAATTATAATCTTGGAAACACTAGATTATGGTGCAAACTTAACAGAAATGGGACCAGTGAGGGAAAAGCAATTAGGAACGGAGTTGTTTATTTGGGAGAATTTTGGGAGGAGAAAGAGAGGTACGAGAGTGGAGAAGAGGAGCATGGAGGGAGGGGACAAATGGAAAGAAAAGTTTAATAGCAGGTAAGGAAAAGAAGAGGGATTTTTTGACAGTAAAGGTGTGGAGGTCTGTGAACAGCAGCAGTAACGCTGGCCTGTGGACCCAAGCTCACGGGGACACCAGAGGGAACGCACCAGGCTCTCTGTCAGGTCTGTCTCCAAAAGATCTGGTGTGGAGGGGTACCGAGGGGTAGACTTGCTCCCCAGCAGTGAGTGGTGTGGGGAGGGAAGGGTGACAGAACTCTAACTCAATGGCGATTTGTTAAGGTTTCAGAAAGAAACTAACAGCTTTATTATTGTGTGTGTAAAATGATGTAATTGTAAATTCGTAACAGTAGTGTGTATTAGTTAATTAGACTATTATGTAGTTCATCTGTTTCTCAGTAACGTGGTGCTTAAGCATTAAACGTTGTAGTCTGTTAAATCAGTTACACCTCAAGCCTGCAATCGAAACAGAGAGAGTTGGACCTGGATGCTAACATTCCCCAACTGTAGCGATTTCATACATTTATGAAAATCACGTTGGAAAGCTTTGGCTAAATTTGCTATTCTTATTGGGTAATAATGACAACCTAGCTTCTGAAGAAACAAAAAATACTGAATTGCTGATTTGTAAATAATTCCAAGAAGCTGCAGACGACAGATTTTTCTAATCCAGTTATATCATGGTGCATAATTTCATGATGGGACTTATCTCCAGTATTAAACAGGGCTTATTGAAAGTAACCCAACAATAAGGGAATGAAGCAGTCAAGAACACAAGAACAAGTGCCAGATTTCAAGAACAAATGTTGGATTCTGCACCTAGGATGGAGTAAAGCCAGGCACAAGCATGAATCGGGAGAGGAGTGGCTGGAGAGCAGCCTCGCAGAAAGGGAACCGGGGGTGCTGGTCGACAGCAGGCTCGAGAGGAGCCAGCAGTGTGCCCTGGCCGCCAAGAGGGCAAACCGCATCCTGGGGTACATCAAACACAGCATGACCAGCCGGTCAGGAGAGAGAGGTATCCCGCTGGATTCAGCATTGGTGTGGCCTCACCTTGAATCTGCATGCAGTTCTGGGCCCCACAATTTAAGAAGGATGTGAAGGTGCTCGAGTGCGTCCAGAGGAGAGCAACAAAGCTGGTGAGGAAGGAATGTCCTATGAGGAGTGGCTGAGGACTTCGGGCTTGTCTTGTTTGGAGCAAAAGAGGCTGAGGGGCGACCTCGTTGCTCTCTACAGCTTCCTGAGGAGGGGACATGGAGAGGGAGGTGCTGAGCTCTTCTCCCTGGGATCCAGAGAAAGGACAGGTGGGAGTGGCTCAGAGCTGTGTCAGAAGAGGTTCAAACTGGGCATTAGGAAGTGTTTCTTTATCGAGAGGGTGGTCAAACACTGGAACAGGCTTCCTAGAGAGGTGGTCAATGCCCCCAGGCTGCTGGTGTTTAAGAGGCATTTGGACAGTGCCCTTAGTAGCATGCTTTAACTTTTGGTCAGCCCTGAAGTGGCCAGGCAGTTGGACTAGATGATTGTTGTAGGTCCCTTCCAGCTGAACTATTCTATTCTATTCTGTTCTATTCTATTCTATTCTATTCTATTCTATTCTATTCCGTTCCGTTCCGTTCCGTTCCGTTCCGTTCCATTCCATTCCATTCCATTGTATTCTAGTTGTCAGTTTACTGTTTTGAAAATGAGCATTGAGGGGAAATGAAACAGACCTATGACCTATTAATATATGGATAATTTCTTCAGGAGAGTTCTGAGATGGAGGCCACTGTATTTGCACACAATGAGAAATTCAGTACTGTTTGTTATTCAAGTCGTCTGAAGGAGAGATTCAGTTAGAACCTTGTCCATCAGTACCTAGTTCCTGCAGAGTTGCACAGCCAGGTTTTGCCCCTCTTAAAACTGCTTGTGTAACAAGTGGGAGTGACAGTCAATTGCACCCGATTTGCCTCTGTTCCGCTCAGCAGTTAGTAAACCAGAGATTAATCTGAGCTGGAGAAAAACTCTTTGTCACCTGAAGCACAAGAGCTGTTGCTGGCTGACTTCTTTTTCAACACCTCAAGAATTTCTTCTGAAGTTTGATCTCAAATCAACAGTTTTCATTCTGTTTCACTACCCAATGCAAGACAATGAGCAAAATCTTCATAATATGCTGGAAGTAAGTGGTGAAGAGAGATGGGAAAGTTCTGGTCTTGTGAGACAGAGTATGTGCCGTGCCAATGCAAGTGAACGTCACAAGTTTCTATCTAAAACTGCCCCACAAGAATGAGGACAAATCACGTTCACAGAAATTAACAAACCCAAAGAGAGTCATGGTGGGTTCCTACTAGCTTATTGCTTTCAAACAGCTCAACTTTCCTTTCCTTGACAGTATTCCCATGTGGAGAAAGAACTGATGATGTCATGGTGTTATCTCAAGACAAGTGAGCCTGACCAAGAATTTTTTATGACAGAAACTGAAGATTGTTTCACAAAAAACACAGCTAAGCCAACCTTAAGGAATTCCATCACAATTAAAATGCTTATTTTTTGAGTTTGTTTCTCCCCTATGTCCATCTTCTGAAATGAGATCAAAATCCGACAACAGTTATTATGAAAATTCCTCTCTTTGCCTTCAGAGCTTTCCAATTATTCTTAAGGAAGAGAGGACAGAATCAATGACAGCTATAGAAAATCTGCTTGTATTTTGTTAAATAGCGGACTCTGAAAGCAACACCCCTGAAGAGTGGGGTGTAAGACCTACTTTGCTTCAGTACTCTCTTTCACATCAGGAACCCACCCAGAGGCTTTTCTGTAAGAACAACAATTATAAGACAAAGATTTCTCCTGATTGTAGAATTAGGACCTTGTTCCTTGCCAGTCTCAGCTCAGAGTGATCAATAAGCTAGTTTGTTCACAGAAGTCCAGTTTTGCCTTGAAAGCATAGTAACAGCCAAGTTCACTTACATACAAGTCCTGGAAGAAATGCTTTGGAATCTGGATTGCAAACATGCAAAGCTCTCATTGATTTCAAAGGTAGGAAAGGTTTCAGGAAATGGTGTTGACGGAAAGTTTTTTTTTTAAGTGTTCTTCTGGGCTGTAAACAACAGGAGATCCTTACTGCTGTATAAATGTCCAAGTCCCTCAGTAACTGAGAGAGCTTGACATATTGAAACATGAGCACATTTGAATATCTAGTCCCAGATACAATCTGGCTTGTGTAAGTGAAGTTTGGATCAAGAACCAAAGAACTGCATGGAGAAAATAGGGTTCCGATATAGTTCTTAGTTCTTGCAAGTGTAGTTATTAACTAAAAATACTTTGTTTAAGTCTTGTTTAAGGACTTAAACAAGAACCCAGTAGTTGCTAGGTGACAGTGACATTGCTCCACAAAGGCTCTTCTGCAAATGGGAGGTCAAGGGAAAACAGTCTGTGATGCTTGATTCAATTGCTTTGTTCCAGTCAGCACAAAAGGCCTTCATCAATGATTTCAAAGCCAAGAGGCCAAAACCAGTCAGACAAGGTGAAACTGAAGATTTAGATCCTACCACTAGGATCTTGACCCTGAGACATTTGTGTTGCTACAGGAAGAGGGTTATCAAGTCAAGCACAAGAAAGATCAAGAATTCATGCTCACATTTAAGTTTTGAAATCCTGGCCAAATTCAACTTGCAGTAGCTATGGGCCGTGCTGTTAGTTAAAAGCATCTCTGCAGAAGCTTGGTAAAATGCTTAGAAGTGTCAGCAGAGCTTGAGTGATAAATTAAAATCTATCTTAAATCATGTTTTTGAAGTCTTAGAGAGGAGATAAGATATTGCAGCAAATGGGCTGCCCTCTCCCTTTCAATGTGTCATGTCAGAAAGCCACTAAATATCTCCAAGGATGGAGACTCCACAACCTCCCTGGGCAACCTTTGCCAGTGCTCAGTCACCTTCACAGTGAAAAAAACTTTTCCTTATGGAGGAACCTCTTGTGTTTCAGTTGTGTCCTCTTGTCCTGTCACTGGGCATGACTGAAAAGAGCTCTGTCCTTCTTGCGCCCTCCTTTCAGATATTTATTGAATCATAGAATCGTTTAGGTTGGAAAAGACCTATGAATTGGTAAGATCCCCCTGAGCCTTCTCATCTCAAGGCTAAACAGCCCCAGCTCTCTCAGCCTTTCCTCACAGGAGAGGTGCTCCAGTCCGTTCATCATCCTTGTGGACCTTTCCTGGACTCACTCCAGTATGTCCATGTCTC
>NW_009231326.1:0-58342 GCF_000690835.1 Fulmarus glacialis
AAAAGGGAAACTTTCAACTAAAATGAACAGATACTGCAGTGAGATAAATTTCTCCTTTCAACTTCAGAATTTCCTATCAGAAACCTTTCCCTTCTGCTCAGATCAGTAACCTCCAAAAGCTTTGGCAAGACAATAAGTAGTACAATGGCTGCACACAGCAATATACCTACCTTATGCACAAAATACTGTATTAAAGGTTAACGGGCTTAATCTGGTGATCAGAGGGATAGCTCAGGAAACAGCGATTCATCTGAGTCTTACTGGACTCCATGCTTGCCTTGCACAGGTTATTTAGGGTTTAACTGTATCATGCAAAACAGCACTTAAGAGACATCTGAGCTGGCTGGAAATGAGCTAGCACCAGAAGGGAAGGCAATATAGCAGCATCAGCTTTACCCAAACTCATTAGTTTGGGTGTATTGCCATGCTAATGGAGCTATACTGCATCTGGGACTTACAAAATGAGGAAGGCAGCTCATTCAGAGCCAGCTCAGGTATCTTTACACCACAGTGGATCATGTAGTTAAACATATGTTAAAAGTGCAGCTACACTCTCAGCGTAAGCCAATGGAGTTACTAAGCTTCTGCTTCATGGGGCAGCCCTTTCCTCCTCCCCTCCTCTGCCCGTGTGCTCCTCACCCCTTCCCCTGTCTCGGCCCCGGCAGCCGCGTACTGCGCAGTGCGTGGGGCCAGGCTGCTGACCCCGCAGAAGACTGACCTTCCTTCCCGCTGAGGTCGGGACTAGCCCTTGCAGCAGCGGCGCTCTCGGAGGACTTGCAGCTCCAATTGCTGTTGATTGCAATTGGGATTTTGCAAAAAGGGACAAAGGTGTTTCACTAGCCCCAAGAGAAGCAGCAGGCAGTGGGGACAGGGACTTAGGTGTCATCTGCTGGGGCGGGGAAATCCCAAACAAACAAAAAAACCCCACACACAAAACAAAAGGAAGAAACACACATCAAGGAAAAGGAGGAAAAGCATTCAATGGTTTAAACAGCCTTCCTGTACCTCCACCTTGAGCAGCCAAGGGGACTGTGGTGTATCATCTGTTCAATCCGCTGTACGTATAGCTTTAGGAACGAACTAGATTTGTTAATGTGGGGGTGGCTGGGAAAGCTCAAAGATAGAAGTGAGAGATGATTAAGCAGAGACATTGCCTACTGGGTAGAGCGATTGCAGGAGGGTTACCTGTATGGCCTGAGAACAAGAGCCACTTAATTGTTGAAAGATTAATACTTAAGCTTCATCACAGGTGGCATTTCCTAAGGCCATGGTTAATGCTTATGCATTTTTTTTCTTCCCTTCCTATGAGGAGTGACGCAGATTCAATTCAAGGTTGAAGTTCAGAGTGAACTAGGGCTCAAAAGGTCTCAGCCAGGGCAGCTGGGAAGTCACAACTGTGGAAATCAGAGACAAAGGAAAAGGGTGGAAAGAAGGGGTTTGTTATTTTTGTGCCTTTCGGTTCTAAATTCTTCTTAGACATAAAAAAACCCTTGGCATTACCCTGTGCTTCACCAATCACTTTTGGGAAATTTTCCACCTTCAGACTTCTCCAAAAACTCTTAAAAACTAGATTCTGCACAGTGCAACATTCCTACCTCCTGGAGTTAGATCCTATTTAAATCAAGCTTTTACAGGCAATCTAGTTTGCACCAATTAGGCTGCCAAGTCAGAGGCCTTGTCACAAAATAAAAAGCTCACTGCTTTTTCAATAAAACAGTTAGAACTAAAGTGGAATTAGCACATATGATACTGCCTTCCTATTAATTCTCACTGCCTCATACTTTTTCTTTCAAGGCTGTTTGCATGGGAATA
The DNA here is from genome assembly GCF_000690835.1 of Fulmarus glacialis. Taxonomy (NCBI): domain Eukaryota; kingdom Metazoa; phylum Chordata; class Aves; order Procellariiformes; family Procellariidae; genus Fulmarus; species Fulmarus glacialis. Next base: position 1,813 of record NW_009231326.1, read on the forward strand.
AAGGATATATTTACATTGCCAACCTTGTTAAACAACTCAGCTAATATTCAAGGAAAGATCTGGAAAGAGTAAGATAGAGCAGCAGGGCCCACACTGGCAATTTCTGAGAGACTTACTTTTAAGTTTCAGCAAAAACCTGCTAGCAACCAAGAAAAATTGTAACCTGTAATGAAAGGGAGTATTCCTCTTAACACAGTTATATGGGTGTTTTTGCAGCACATGTATTGGCAAATGCACATACTCACTTGAGGCTTGATTACTTGAGTGAGAACAGCAAAAGGACAAGATCCAGTTCAATTCAACAGCCTGCCCAGCACTCTGGTGCTGTGATATTGCTTGGGTAATAAGAAGTGTTACATGAGGAACTGGATTTGTACGATTCATTCTTACTGACCAGTGTCACTCCCCCAGAAAGTTCCCAAATCAAAGGGGAAGGATAGGTGCTTGCATGTCACCTGGGGTTTGTCTAAATGATTTTTTTGAGCAAAGAGAAGCTACTAGATACAACCTCTCAACAGCAAATGTATACCCAAGTTCAAGCAGGATTTGGTTTTTTAGATGTCCTACCACTGCTTTGGTCAGTTTGGCGTATGGGCAGAGCAAGTCCATAATAAATGAAGCAGAAGTAGTCTATCCCTAGAGAACTGAACAGTTCAGTCTTGTCAGCAAGAAATCAACTGCAGATAACATCACCAACAGGAATACACACTTTTCCTGCTCATACTGTATCCCTTCTGTTTGAAGAGCGTAAGAAAGGCTGCAAGGATGCTTCACTCTACTCTCCACGCTGGCTGACAGCCACTGTAGCCTGCGGGGAAATGTGCACCCAGCATCCTTTTGTAACACAGAACTCTGGAAATGATTATTATCTCTGGGGGCACAATCTTCTTTTTGCATGATATAGCTCTACACTACCAATCTCTTCTAGCCTGAGCCTGTAAATCCCTCACCATATATTTAACAAACTGAGCAGAGTGTGATATTGCTTGCGGGAAGAGTACTTCCCAGCCAGAATTACCAAACAGCTGCTTGAGGAGGTCCCATCAGCCTCATCCTTAATGCTCAGAATCACCGTCGGAGGAAGGCGCGTGAGATGCCAGGCTCGCAATTTAATGTGATGGAAATGACAACAGAGGCGATTCTGACCCATATTCCTCATTGTATCGATTGCACCTGAATATTTAATTGTCATCTGCTGTTCTCATTAGCACTGTTGTGCTAGTAACAGGACACTGCGACGGAAAGTGTGACAGATCCTGTGTATCCGAGTGGAAAAACACTGCACCTAGGCAGCAGAAAAGCAGAAGCTATTTCAGGGCCACGCCTGAGTTGCCAGGAGGAGAACATGGAACACTATCGCCTCAAACACTTACGGGGGATTTGGTGGTTATTGCACTGTGCGCCTAAACCCCAGAGCAAAGAGGCTGTCCCACGGGTCACACAGAGCACCCGTTTGTGGCTTCAGCCCTATCCCATGTTCAGTAACTACCGGAGCCATGTTAGGGCAGCACTGGACCTATGCAATAAGGATTTAGTAACAGGAATCACCACTAAATCTATTGCCTTTTTACAGCGCGCTCACATCCTCCCCGCTCTCTCAGTGCAGTTCTCCCTTTAAATTAAGCAGGCACTGAAGCAAGCCACACTTTGGCAATGTCCTTATCCCCAACATGTTGCTGGACCTAAGCACCTAACAACAGAGGCTGGTTTTGGAACAAGTCTCAAGTGATGTCAGCTCATTATTTCAGAGAAAATGTGCTTCAGAGAAGAAGGTAGGCCGATCCTTTTAACATCCCAACTTACTTTTAGAAATGACTCACAGAAGAAGTTGTATGCATTATTAACCTGATCTCAACACAGATTAGTATCTAGCGTGAGCTCTAGTGGAGCCATGCGTCAGATGAGAGTTATATCACGTAATCCAGCTAAGCCATATATGCAAAAGATCAAATATTAGAACATATTAAATATACATGCACTGCTTTCAAATATACAACAGAAACATTGACCCGATTCATCAGTGCTGTCTCAGTCTCTTACATGAAGAGGCTCTAAAGCCTTAAAAAGATACCCTTTCCTAGGGACAAGGAATTGTAATAAGGAACAGAGGTATCACATAGAGGGTGTCCGTGGACTGCATTTATTTGACGTACTTAATGAAGATTTATTAAAATAGAAAAAGACTTAAGGATGTATAAAAATCCAGAAGTATGTAGGAGTGTGGCAAAACTACTCTCTACTATTTTCTACTTTTAAAAAGATTTTTTTAATTACACAAAATCAAACGTGGTCCTCCCAACCCCACTTTTTTTATTCCCTTCCTGCTAATAGCTATCAGTTGAGTCCATTGGCTGCAAGGCTTCATGAAACAACAATCAAAGAAAATATTGGAATAAAAGAAGAAACAGGAATGTGGAATTTGGATCCTAGGAATCTTAACAGAGCATCATTATGAGCCTCCTACCTTTTAAATCCTTGCGTTTTTGTTCAGTTAGCTTTATGTACATTCCTTCCTAGAGTACCTTGAAAAAAATAAAACAAAACCAACCTAAAAAGCAGCAAGAGTCCCACTGCAATTTTTTTTTTTTTAAGTTACAGTTTAAAAAAACCTTTTCTATTTGGGGACAGAAAGGGAGACCAGGCTCATTCATCAATTATTTGGGTTGGTTCAAAACACACACACGCACGCACACACCCTCAGAGCTGAACAAACCTGCTATACCACGTGACTGATAGAAATGCAAAGGGCACATTAAACATTTAAGTTACCTACTGCTGTATCTAATATTGAGGTTTCTACTTGTATTCTGTGCTTGACAAGGAAGTCATACCCTTATGAAAGAATAATGTGCAGAAGTTTGTATGGCAAAACTTCCAACTGACATGGCTGAGTGCATCCCAATGAATTTTAGTTTAGCAGCCCCAAACTAGTGACTCCAACACTTCTGTAAGCCTGATCCATTTATATTCACCAATATATGAAAATATGGAGTGTTCTGCGATTATCTCCTAGTCCAGTGCATTTTTCTAATGCACAGAGGATTCATTTTCATTGATGAAACCCTAAAAGATGGCCTACTGATACCAATGTTTGTAAACTATAGGGTATGCACAATTAAAATTACGCTGTTACTGTGAATGAGCTTAAGTCCTCTGTTTAGGGCTTACGCCCCAAAGGAATTTTCTTCTTAGCAAATTAGTGAGAAAGCTGTACTTTGCCAAGAGCGAGAAAAAAAAAAGACTGGGCTGTTCAGTGGGGATCCACAAGTGTCTGGCTCAGTTTTTGCTGGCTGGCATTTAAACAGCAGAAAAATAGCATTAGCATTTTCATGGGCTATTAGATGCCCCCACAATTTAAATGTGATTTAGCTTTTAAAGTGAAACTCTGCAGCCTTCAAAGCTTAATGTGTGTGGAAACTTTTAGTGCAAAAAGGCCAGAAAAACCATCATCTGTGGTTCTTAAGTCCCAATGAAATGCAAAAGCTCTCATTTTCCAAGTCTGAAAAACACAGTTTGAAAATGCAATGATGTTTTCCTTTTTCTATGATTGCCAGGAACTGCTGCCTTTGAAAAATGAGACAAAGTGTCCATTATTCACTGGAAACTTGCCCAGTCTTAAACAAGACCTTAGGTACCATGCATTTTAAGATGCATATCCTCAATAAAGGTTTTACTCCTCAGGTTTGGTCCGATTCCATCCTCTGCTTGTTTTACCGACTGGAAAGCTGCTCATTTGCCTGCAAACCACTAATCTCAACCTCTGGCCACAACCGTTCACAGAGAAAACCAAAACTCACTCCAGTTTATTTTGACTCAAGATGAGACTCAGAATTCAGGCCAGTTCCTGGCAGCCACATTTGTGGCATTAGCAATCTGATCTTTTGACATGCTCGAAAATTATTTCAAGATTCAAAACTGCAGCCCAGATGGATACAGAAGACAATAAATAATAAAACTAATAATAAAACTTGATGTTTCCCAATATTTTTCAGATTATTTCAGGGACAGAAGGACTCGGCATTGCAGCACAACCAGCTCAGAGCCAAAGCCAGCGGCTTTAGGAGAACATGTAAGACATCCCATGGTACACAGACTTAGGGATCAACTGTGAGGAGAGGTGTTTTCCCCTTAAACTGAGGCAATCTGCAGCTGACTTCTGTACTACAGCAAGAAGATTGTGATCTTTTCATATATATAGATTTAAAATGCTTTCTGGATTCTCAACAAAAAGTTCCTCTTCTAAGCTATTTTGTTAGAAATGCACTTCCCCCAGCCAGCGAGCGTTTCAAGGAAACTTCACTTCAGGACATAAATAAGAACATTTAGATAAGATTAAAATGTTTCTATTTATTCTCTTCTTAGCAAGTCATTTCTCTTTTGTTTCAGATAGCTCTGTTCAGACATTTCTTCTATGGTACAGCTATACTGCTGATGTTTAATATTGCAATGGACCTAAAATTATTTCATTTCATTTTATAGGTGATTGGAGATTCTTCGCTTTCATTCCCATTTGGAACACTTTTTGTTTGGTTGGTTTTGGGTTTTTGGGTTTTTTTTTTTTTTTTTTTAAACACAATATCGTAGGAAATGGAGATGCTGGGCGCCTTCCAACATTACCACTACTGTCTTTGGGTAAGAGAGGAGGACCAGCAGCACTCCATGCAGCTGCAAGTTCTCCACAGAACTACTGCTGTTACTTTGAAATCATTCCTTGCTGCGTATCTCTGTTTCTCTCAAAAAGGTACTTTGTGTTTGCTCTGACCTCCTATGACATAAGGATAATCTGAGAAAAAAAAATGCACAGAGGACAAAAATAGTGGGAAAAAAGTCAGATGTGAGCCCTAACCTCACAAAAGCCCCTACTCTGAATTCACTATTAGAGCACGCAGCCTGCTTTAAATATTTCACTTGCAAGCAGCAGAGAGATGGACATAAAAGTGTTTTGAATTATTTCTTCAGAGATGATGTATCAGAACAAGACAACAATGACTTTAAAAGGAACAGTTTATCTCTACAAAGTATTAAACTTTTGAAACGTTTTTCCCTCTACAGAAAAGCCTTTTAAATAACAATGCACTGAGTCACTGGATTAAACCCTGAGACCCCATTGTGCAGCCACAGCTTATGAGCAGCTTCTGTTCTAGGGGAGTTATTCACATGCTGTAACAGGGGAAAGGGCAATCCACAGCAGCCGGACTCTCTTATGCCATCAATAGAAGCTATTTCCTGAGCAAAACTTGTATGATATGGGGTCACTAAAATTTGAAGAGATGGAATGGGGCCAAGAAGAAAGGAGAAAGAACCTGAGCATGAACAGAGAAGAGAGGAGATGATGTTACTGTCTCAGAAAATGTCCCTGTCCTGTATTCTACAATAGCACATCTGTTACACAGCTGCAAAAGTGCTTTTGACGGGCACTTGTGCAAATTAAACCTGATTGCTTGAACATACAGAGAAAGTTAACAGGAATGACAAGTTGCCAGGGTCACTAAAGCAGCTCCAGTGGAGATTCAAGCAAATAGTTAAGATTAATATGTCGGATTTTGTTGTTGATTTGATTTGTGTGTGTTTGTTTTGGGTTTTTTTCCCCTTCCTCTGGGATTTGGTCATCTCTATCAAAAAAACCCAATGGCCAAATTAAGGCTGCGACCAAATCAGTACACCAAGAGGGAGGGAAGGGTTGCACAGACAAGGAGGGCAGCCAAGCCTCGGCGGGTGAGCTGGAAGCTGCGCGGAGCTCTGAGAGTCCACCCTGGCCTTGCACAGGGAAGCACGAACTGCATTTCCAAGAGAGCGAGAAGCCCCGTCTGTTTGCACCCTCCTCTCCCCCGCGCTCCAAAAGGTGTGTTTGCTTTCAGCTGTCCCACCTGGGAGCGTCAGCTCAGTCCTCTGCATCACCAGGTCCAGCGTAAAGAAAAAAGAAACAGCCCTGACCATTTATGAATTCAACTGTTGTCTAGTGCTTTTACGTACTTGCTGCAGGGTACTGGATCTTTTAGGTTTTTTAAAAAATAGTTTAAAAATAATAATAAAAAAGGTAGCCTTGAGGGCTTAATTTAAGAGCTGGTCTTTTCTAATATCCTTGTGGATAAAAAAAATAAAGTCAAGTAATACCATGTGTACTGTGCTACTGATAGTCAGGATACCTAATTCTTTCTGAAGGTGAGATGCATCATTCCCAACCCAACATATAGATAAGAAAACCAAGGAAGAAATGGGATTTTTCAGACTGAATTCTTTTCTTCCAAAACAATACATGAAATATCCCAGGAAATGAAACTCCTTCCTCTCTTTTTACCACTCCTGCGAATTCCTCATAAATAGTTATTGATGAGGTTAAATACACCAAGTGAAACTAAAACAACTCTGTTATAAAAAGAATTAATAACTTCAATCTCACATCTCCTCTCCCCCCAGTACAGAATATGGCATATCTCCAGAATTTTTATTTTCAGAAACATTTCCAGTGGAACAAGCAGAGTAAATAGGAACCTAGCAGAACCAGGTCTAAAACTAAAGATTTTGAGATTTTTTTGCTCCCTAACTAACACAGTCCAAGCCAGTGGTGGAAAAAGCTTCAATGGTCAAAACCCATTCAGTTCTCTGCTTTGAGTTAAAGCACCAGACATCTGTTTTACCTAGCTTTACAGGCTCCGATATATAAAACTGTTTCAGAGCTTACCCATGAAGGCCGTACGAATGGGATTACATATACTTCTTTAATTTATAGCAATCTACAATGGAAAGCTTTGCACAGAATCAGAACTGAACCTCGTTTCACTTTACTCATTCTCATTTTGGAGTACAAAATGAAATTAGCAGGGCTCCATCTTCCAAACACAGAAGTGTGTTGTGAAAAGCAGACTGATTTGTAAATATCTATTATGCACCACTTGTGCATAAGCAAGGATGCAATTATTCAAATCCAGTCTGCATTTATGCTCTTTGATTGCCAGAAATCTTTACTGCACTAGCAGAAGCTGCCCTAGCTCACAGGGAGCCTGGGCTAAGGATTAAGCCTGGCTGTTTCCCCCCCGGCCCCTTCCCTCCTGCACCGCTATAGGATTTTGCCTCAACGGACTCCTGATATGACCAGGGCCAAAGAAATTGCTGCAATTGCTCATCTCTGAAACAGGCATTAAATGCTGGTTTTGAAAACCAGAATGAAAGGATTAAAAGGTAGATTGCTTTTCAAGGTAATTCAAAGCACAGAGCACTGAGCTTGGTTAATGTTTTCACTCAAATATTACGGGAAATCTGGTTTTCTGGTTAACGATGGATGGACCAATCTGGCTGACTGCCTAGCTTAAGTATTTGTCTGCTGCTGAATGTACTTCAAGCTACTTTTCAAACCTCCTGATGACAGGACAGCCCTTACTATCAATGGGACAATTTCCATGAAAAATCAACAGAAACGTCTTGCAAGAGGCAGGCTGTGCTCCCAGGCAGCTGCTTGTAAATGGAACAGCACAGACCCAAGTCTGACTTTCAGCTTTGTTTACGCTCAGCAGTTTCAGAAGTTTTAAGTCAGCTAGAAATCTAATTCATTTCACAGCAACCTGCTCTTCGGCTAGTTGTATGCCAGTTTAAACTGAGTTTATACTAGTTTAGGCTGCTTCTGTCAACTACAGCCAAAAACCACATGGACAGCCAGGAACAGATTTACAGAGGAGCACAAATGTGTAAGGGGGAGATGGAAAGGAGGGTTTAATGTGTGGGTAACACTTAAACAAACACACCTAGAGCATGTTTTGGGTCATATGTGGGGAAGCAGCATCATCTCTTGTCAGTCTGGAAGCTCCTGCGAGTGGCTCAGGGGTTGACAACTATGAAGTCTGTATACATCTACCTTCGCATGTCTCCTCAGCTGCAGAGTTGAGGCTATCATAGGACCCTAAGGTTAGAACTTAGGATCTAGCACTCAGTGTAGTTGGACACCTCTTCTTCAAAATGAGAAGTATGATTTGTTTGGTATATGAAGCACTAACAAAACATAATCTTATGCAGTCATTAAGAATAAAAGCCAAGTATTGCAACTGGAAGGCTGGAATAAAAGCATTACATTCATTACGTTATTCATACCAGTCTTTACAGTGTCAGTTATGTCACTAATTATACCAGCCATGTACCAAAAGTGGCTGTTAAAATAGAAAAGTAACTCTTGTACTTAATTGAAAATTTGCTATGATGCTTAACTTTTCTGTGTTACTCTCCACCAGAAAATGAAAAAGACTAATTGGCTTCACTTTTGTGTATAACCAATCTTGAATCTTTCCATTTTCTAATTCATATGCACCTGCTGGAGGTTTCAGTATTTGTTTTTTGTATAACATAGCCCTTTCTCCTTTGGGAGAGGAAGAGCAACAAGAGTTCTAGTGCAAATAATGATGCTAGAAATACCAAGTCTTTGGTATTTGATTTTGTAAATGCTAACTTTTTAAACTTAGGGGTTTTAGCCAAAATTGTCCAAATAGCTTGCCCTTAAAGAGCAAGACAATGCAAATTAATTAAATATTGTAAGCTACTGGACACATTAATAAAGTTTTTTGCTGGAGGCAGGGTAGGAAATTAAGAAAGCAGGGATGCCACAAGACTTATTCAAAGGAAGTTTGTTTGAAGTATGTACATCTCATTTAACAAATAACATTTCCATCAGCAAAATTCTTGTGTGATAATTTGAGGGAAGCTCAGATTTATTTTATTTTAGCACCACATCTTTAAAAACAAGTCATAATGCTGGCAGATATTCCAGACGTTCTAGTTCAGCATTTTTTAAGTTTTGAGTTATGCAAAGAGAGACAATATCTTTTATTAGAAGAGACATTAAAATACGGCAATTAACAAACTGCTTGATTTGCAAGTTTGATGCTTTCATTTGAAAATGGACCTAGTTAACTAAAGCACTGTTCTATTGCAATTACATATTTTTAACATAAATACATGGTCATCACACATCACCAGTTCACACTGTGAACTACAAATTAATTCTAGCAGCAGCACCAATGCTTGAATTCTCATTTTTCACTGTCGTATGTGTGGCTTTAGTGTCAGAAGCGATACATCTAAGCCTTTCCCTCCCTCCTGCTTTCCATTCGAATAGCATGCTATCATACTGTGACATAATCAACAACCTTGAAAAATACTGAGGCATGGATTTGAATATAAGTTTATGTATCAAAGAGGTATATACCTTCTGATCCAATCTAAAGCTCAAATCAAGCAGTACTATGATATGTTCCACACAGCTTTAGTTGGCGAGGAACAGCATTAAAACCCAAAAAGTTAGCTTATGCAGTGAAGTTTTTATAGTGCTGCTGGGGTATTAGTACCCACAGCTAAACCCCAGAGTTACAGAAGTCTGTGCAATACGTCACAGTTGGCCTCAGAGAACTGATGTGATGCATCACTCTGCTCCGGGCTCTCTGAACAGTGGCGAATTTTACCTTGGCCAGGTCCAGCTTAGGATCCTGTTTTGCACATAACTGAAGCTGAAGAAGCTGCAGTGGCTTCTGGTTGACTGAACAGAACCTATGAGCCGTATTCACTCACTCTCATCTCCACGGTTTGTCCCAGCTAAGTGGTGTTTTGAGTAGGGGAAGAGTTTCCAAAACACACTGTCAATGGAAGTGTACATAAGAGAAACTGAACCTTCCCTAAGCAATATAATTAAATACCACTAGGCTTAATTCAGTTCCCTGGAAGATGTCCCAAGTAAGTAGATTTTCTAATTAAGGTTATCCCGATTACCCACTGCGGTGTCTACAACACTCAAGTGACATTAAAAATAAAATAGGAGAGACAAGAAGCATGCTTACTAGGCCTTGACCCCTTTAGAAACATGGTATGGTTCAGCTGTTAATGAAAATTAAAGTAGGTACATGTTTTTTTCCAGATTGATCTGTGTTCGTAATTGCAGAGAGAAGAATAATGATAGCCATGAGGTCAAATCTGCCCTTCGCTTCCAAGTGTAATTCCATCTGAACTAATGAGAACTGGACCTGGCATAACTGAGCAAAATTGCATCTTCAAGAACAAAAAAGACTTGAAAAGACAGGCTGTTTAATTTCAAGAGAGTTGACGTTTTCAGTCCTTTTTTATCACAGATGCTCCTGTCAAGATTTGTTTGCTTTAAAAACGTGGAGCAATTAAAACCCAACTAATGCTGGGCAAGCTGCCTTGCAACACTAAGCTAAAATCTGGCTTTACCAAATGTAAGTTAACTCACGTTGCTTCCCTTCCCTGGCTTCCAGCCTACGTGCTGATGCCCCGGTTACGCACAGAAAGCTTCTGCTCACACATTTCTGGGTCTATATTTAACAGTACTCGGTGTGACCTTTTTCTATAAAAGATGTGGGTTGAAGCTTCCTCATATCAAAACACTCGTTTTGAAGAATTTTTTTTAGAGCTTACTATGTAGCTGTGCTACTGCCTTTCTAAAGGCAAGGGTAGTATAGCTTTACATCCAAGAAGCACACTAGTCCTCAGTTTGGCCTGCAATTGGGCTGCACATCCAAGATACAATCCTTTGGCACGTGCTTCACAGGACTTAATTTTTGTCCATTTTTTTCCAGTCTAAATGTCAACCTTTCAGTAATATTATAGCAACTGAAACCTGCAAAGAATTTAAAAAGTGTTCCTATGCATTCAATCTTTGTAAAATGCAGGAATACAACCTCTAAGTTTCTGCTGACACAACCCATTGATCTTTACTTCTTCTAAAGTACATCCTTGGTTTTGTATTCCTATTCCCCAAACACAAAAACTGAGGCCAAGAGGTCTTCTTTGGTAGTGTCAGGTAGATACATACTGCAAATCCGAGTTATGCTAACTGTGAAGACGTATCTCACACAAAGATCACATAAAGCAAAAAGCGTCCTAAGGCTTATTGTGCATAGGCCTGTAAAATGCTACCCAAAGCTCTTTAATACCATGGATGGATGCCTTTCTAAAAATCCAGCATGACTTTAATGGCTCCTTAGTCTAGGAGAGTTCACCAGTAATCAGGAACATAGCAAGACAAAAGGGAAAAGGCTTACTCGTATTTTTAAGAAAAGCTGCCAAGAAGCACAAATCTACATTAGAACCATGGGAGACAGGGTGGGCACAGATCAGACAGCTGTATTAAGAAGGATCTTGATATGCCATGAACCTTTTGCACAGCAGGTAGTCCACACAGATATCAGATAATACCGTCATGGCTAGACTGAGACACAAAAGTTAGCATTTTGGTACCTTCAGTACCATGCCCCAAAAGGGCACACAACCATTAAGACAGGTAAAGCACCACTGACTTCCAAAAACTGCTGGCTCAAATTCAGTGCAAGATCCAGCAATGATGACTACAAAAGGCACAGCATCCGTCAACTCTGTCCTCAAGGAATGGACAGCAAAGAGTTAAAGAAATAGGAAGAAACCATAGAAAGTTATGAAGTGTTTTATTCTTTAAATTCTTTATTTCTCTTGATTGACACCAAGCAAACAGTAAGGACAAATGTAAAAACTCCGATTGTATTAGGAAGAAATCAAACCAGACAACACAGAAAATGCTCGCAGATGTCTGAAAGGCAAAAGACTCCAGCAGTATAGATTGATTAACAGGACCACGAAGTGATCTAATGTCACTTCAGAGCTGCATATGTATGACTCTGATCTCGTCCCATTATCTGACCTGGCACTTAGCATTAGCGTACAACAGACAATGCAAACCAGGAGACAGGAGCATCTCAGGTCTGGTATCTGATAGATAACAGACTTGTACGGCTGGTCACACAACTAGGAGAAGACTATTTAAAAAAAAAAAAAAAAAAAAAAAAAATCGATTTTCTTTAAAAAAAGCAGACAATAATGCTACGGAACAGAAATCATACGCTTAAGTGACTTAGTACCCACTAAAAAAAGAATCAATGATGGGCACTGTGCCCCGCCACCTACTCACTTGACAATACACACCAAAGCAGCAAGAATGCTAAAGGGACTATGCCATATCACACGCTAGTCACGGTACAGCCAGTCCCTTTGACAGTCATACATACAGAGGAACCATGATAATTTGCACTGGTTGTTCCACCGTGCTTTATTTTTCTGGCTAACCAGTAATGAGCTCTAATCCCTTGTTTCCAGCTTGAAGATGGAAAGAGAAAAAAAAATAATTCTTGCCAGCCTTAAAATGTCATTCGTTTCAGTTACTGATCCGAAGGGGCAGAATTTATCCCTCTTCTGAGGAGCGTGTGGCCTGCAGACTTTGTGTTTGTTTTTCAGCACACTTTCTGACCAGCACAAGGGCTGTTTTTGGACTAGCTGATGTGCTGCTTTACTGTGTTTTGGTTTGTTTTTTGGTTTGGTTTGTTTTTTTTTTTAATATCAAAGGTAAAAAGTAGTTAAGCAGAATGACATATTGCAGAAATCCTGTCCCTATAGTTTATCTTTCAAGCGCAGAGATGTACAAAACAATTTAACAACCAAGGAAAACCACCTACTGCAACCATAGCTTTAAAATGGATTGATTTAATTTTTTGAATTAATGACTACCGAATGTCATTTTCCAGTGAGCACAAAAACAAAATCCCAAAGCCCACATATTTTTCCTCTGTGTATACGTGAGTGTCTGTCCATGACTTAAGGACAAAAAAACAGCTAAGTTGAAGCACCTCTACAGAAGACAGCGAGAAAGGACATTTATTCTTGCATGCACAGATTCAAACACTGAAAATATCTTAAAAATGGCAGTGAAGAATACGTCTTTGCCTGTCTAAACAAAACATTGCTACAGAACCACCTGCTTTGTGGCCAGCCTGACCACAGAGTAAAAGTAGAGTTAAATTCCAAGAATTGGACAGGGACATAAGAACAGCTCATTTTACACGGAGGGGACAATAGCTTAGTAAATTCATGCATTGCAACTTCTATCTTTGCATAGATTTGAATGAAGAGAAGATGTGGAACAGGAGGTCAGAGCATCTCTGAAGAAAGGAACTGAGCAGAGCTGTGGGCTGGTTTTTTGTTTGTTTGGGGTTTTTTTGCCCCCTGCGGGAAGCACTAAGAAAGAGGCAGATGGCAGGTCCTTATTTTCCAAGTTAGTCCTTCTGTAGTAAATAGAGGATCTCCTCATCCACAGTCTTAGTCCCAGATACATAAATAAGTCTTTGGACAAGACTTTCTCCTGTACTCAGGTTGAGTTTCTTATCCCTAAAGATTTTCCTGGTGCTTTGGAAAGAAGCTTTTCCTGTTGAAAAGCCAGAGAGCTTTTCAAGCAGACAAGTCATCTCTCCCATCATCAGTCCCAACCAAGCCCTATCTCCCCTCAAAACCCCACAAAACTCAGCTTTTGTAATCAGCTCTAATCATAAATTTAATTAGCATAGGGTGACACAGAGCTTTTAACGCTTGTGCTTTTTCTTTTTTAAAATGCACAAGACTATTTTGAAACACAGGCAAAAGAAAAACAAACCTGCAGCCCAAACCCCTTATGAATGAACGTGTTTATACGGGACAGGTTTTCCTAGCTGGGGAGCATAAAGGCTGTTGTTCTGGAGTACTGAGAGATGGTTTATTGCTGGGGCAGAGATATTTATGAATAACAACTGCAGGCATCCGGGGGAGGCAGGCGCTCCCACCCCTTGCCGCTCAGGCCACTTGGCACTCAGGGCAGAGGCATGCAGTTTAAGAACACATTACTCTGCTTAGGTTTCATTTTGTTCCTTCAGCAGCTTAACGATCTGCAAAATCGTGATTCATTTGCTTCTTGTTTGTTCCTGGGTGAAGTAGCATATATTAATCATTGGCAGACTACATGCAAAGATTTCCTTCCCTGTCTGTGGTTGCTTACTCAGGGTTGAGGTGGCTGGTGCTAGAGCAGGGAGATCTCAAGCAGCAACTTCTCGCACAGGTGAAGGGCACAGGACTAAACTGGTGCATCAGAGTCCTTGGGAGACCATGACGAACACCACCTTGAGGGAAAGAAACCAAATGATGAAGTAAAACAGCGAACAGTGGTCAGGGCACGGAGCCAGACGGCCTTTAAGCTCAAGCTTGTGGCTCTGATGGAGTTTGATTTGGGACTAGTGCATTAGCCTGGGTGTGACTTAGGTATAAAACGCCTATAAAAGAAACCCACTCACCCTAATATTAAATGTGTTATGAGGCTTCACATTACTATTATGTAAAACTTGCTGAGATCTTTATCTGGAGTATGCCGCATACAGTGAGTTCCAATAACTAATAGTATCATTAAAAAATAATTAGCTGGAATAGAAATGTTTTTTGTTGGCAGACTTCTTGAGTTGTCTGCGGCATCTTCTAGTGACTTAATCTGAATTTTACGAAACTATCTTTCCAGTAAATCTGTGTGTTAATTAGACAGACTGAAAGAAGTTCCATTCTGGGGGCAGAATAGCAAAGTATGACCCTTAGTGGATGCTCTGAACTACTCCATCGTGAAGGACCTTGCCTGTGTTTTTTGACACTTGAGGTAAAACTACAAGAAATAAAATGTGCAAACATGAATGGCTAATTAAGGTGCCTTCATTGCATCTCTGCCAACCCTGATACATATTTGCAGACCTGCAATGATGAATAAAGAACAGTACATAACGGGGAAAAAAGTGCGCTAACAGAATTCGCAGAAATCCTTGCTAACGACTGCATGAACCCGTCAGAAGGCAGATGGGAAAGAAGGAGAAGGGTCTGCAGCTGCAGCTGTGTTTTGCACATCATCCAGGAGCAGGTCACAGACTTCCCAGTGTGACTTCTTACTGGAAATGTTCACCAATTAATGCCTGGCTTTGGTTCTGGTCTTTAGCCAGACGTTAAAAGGGGCACTGTTTTGACTAGACTGACAAGTTACCTGGCATCCCTGACTACATGCTTCCAAGTCCTAAAAGATCAGACTTGGAAAAACTTAAGTTTGTTAGTTTGTAGAAAAATCATATGAACATATTTTAAAGTGTTTAAATATTTAGGTATATGAGGATACTCTGTTAATTCCAGTCTAGCAGCAGCGCAGATGCTTGAGTATGAATTAAAAAATAAACCCACAAACTTTCCCGTTTTTATTTTAAAGACTCATTTAAAGCTTACTGTTTCAGACAGTTTTTTTTTTTAAATTATGCTATGACCTATAGCCTTACTGTGAAAAGAAGTTAGTTTGGGGAAAAAAAGAAGAAAAACAAAAAATGAAAGGATGGATGCTTGAGAAAGGTGTCACTTGGAACAAATCCTGAGCTTCTGTAAGAAATGATTAGGAGTTCGGATACACTACAAAGGGCAAGAACAATTGTGGTTGACCAATTAATTCATTTGCTAACATATTAGGGAAAATACAAAACAGAATGCAGAGAAACAAAGAAGGATAATTGGTTTTAAAATTCAGTTAAAAATAAAGCTAAGAGATCAGTATTCACTCAGCTCTGGAAAAGACTCCCATGGAAACCACTACTTTTTGTGTTAAGGGAAAAAATGTCACCTATTGCTGCAAACTGGACATCATTTTACAGGTCTGCTTATTTAGTGGCTTTCTTAGCCATTGACAGGGGCAGGGCAGATAGGTGGTGAGGAAGAAAAAAGAGGTTATGAGACTTATTGAAAGAGAATTCATGGCATTCAAGTAATTGTCAATCCAAAGAGTCTCTACACAACACAACTAAGCAGCATCCAAATTTGGATTATACTGAACACAAAAGTTGGTAAATTCAGAGCATTGTTAGGAGAAGACATATAGGAGAAGATACTGAGCAGTGAGTAAATTAACTAACACCATCTCTTTCCCCAGACTACATCTTTCATAAATGCTGGGTTCCCACAACAAATCTCACTGGGGAGGAGAAGACAGAACGGGGCACCAAGGGACAGAAGATGCTCTTTGCTCATCTGAGAGAAGCTCTAAAAAACTTCCATGGCTCAGCTAGCTGGTTCTAAATCATGCAAAGTTGATTTGATTTGCATGAAAGTGCAAATTGATTCATTCAGCTCAAACCCCAAAATTCTAAGTCTGCGTTAATAATGTATGCTGCACAAACCCCACGAGCTGCCAAGAACCACCTGAAAAGCGTTTACTTCAGTTAGGTTGGTGTATAATCTACCTGCTGGAGCAAGAAAATGAATACAGCTTCTGACCTTCCAGTTGTTACAAGTCCTTCCGCATAAAGGGGGAGAAAATCTAAACCCAGGATTTAGCTGGCCTTTCTGATGCGGTATTTAGCTGTTGGTTTGAGCACGCAGTAGTGCATTATTACCCTTTTGTATGTGAATGTTATTTATCATTCCCATTGCTCTGACAATATGCCCAGTGCTTTATAAACACCTATAACAAAGGATGTTCATTGATTACAAAGAGGAATACACAAATGATGATTTGTAGGTATACAAACTACCATGGTATTTATATGCTAAACTGGCACAATAGCCACAGCTTACATCTTTTGCTGTTTGCTGAATGGTTAAAAGAGAGTAGTAATTAGTTACTAATGCCTTGCATACTTTGATGCTATATGTCAAAGACAGGAAACTGGTTGTTTATAATTTGTGGAACAAATCTTTGCAGCCACCACTATGCCAAGCTGGTTGATTATTTTTCCTTTCAAAACAAACCAGCCAGCACGATGCATCAGTGACAAAAGAACACAGAAATGCTAATTGATAGAAGCAGTAGTCTAAAACCTCTCTGCTGGAAAGGGGTAAGAAGAGCTTTTCAATAGTGCCTGTCATCATCAGCCTCAGACCCTGCTATAGCAAAGCACATGAACAAGCAATGGTATCTTCTGAATAATGGTGGTCGTGCTTCAAATTAAGTACTCTGTTGGAGCAGAGTGTTAGTAGGGCACCCACAATCCTGTCCTTTTGTTTTTGTAATTAACACAATACAAACCCTTGGAGTTTACTGAAGTCAAATACATATTTCCCTTATGAAAAACAGCCTACGTGTGTCTGTTTCTTAAAAGATTGTCCATTATGGCAACAAGGACTCTCTAAAAAGTCATTTTTCCTGGAACACAAGTCACAGCAGTTGCTGACGTAGCAATGAGTTTGCTGGAGCTTTTATTTAAAAGAAAATCTCAAGGAAAACCCTTTCTGCTCAAGTGCATTTTGTTAGCCACTTCTGGTTTTCCCCTCTGTTTATCACTAACTGCCTCGACAAGAGGCTTCAATATTAGCCCTCTGACAATGAGCTGACATTAAGTGGAAAGGCTGACTAGTACAAAAAACCTTAAATGGGAACCAAAGGGGAGAAAATATAAAGAAGGTATATATGAGGTAAATACTCAGTATTTTACATCAAGTGAATCTAATTCCAAGTATTCAACCTGGACCTTGGAAGAGCATTTGGAAAAGGTCCTTGGAAAGCCTATATTATTGACACTGAGATACAAGGAGCCAGTGGGAAACATGGTCAGAGTTAACACACAGGAAGCTGAAAATCATTCAAAAAAGACATTCTTATCAACCACAAGGACTTTTTGATGCACAAAGTTGGAAGCTTTTGTCAAAGGGGAACCTCATGACTTAATTTGCACAAAAGTACACATCATCCTTCCCTTTAAAAAAAAAAAATTATGTACAAACGCTACTGAAGGTAATTACTATTCCTATGTCTGCAGATACCAGATCCAGGTTAGTAACATTAATTAGGCAAAACTGTAAGGATTTTAGCAACCAGTTCTGAGGCAGCGAGACAAGGAGGGAACAGGGGAGATTTGCGTTTTGCAATGTTTTCTAGCAGTTTAATGAAGAGTCAGAGACAGGGGGCCTCGCAGGAGGGACAGGAGACAGCACCCTCGCAGTGCTGCCAGCTGGCCTTTCTTAGGGAGCAGCTTCAACTGCATAGCCAATTGCATTTCAAGGTGGCATCATCTGCATTCCTGAAAGCTTTTCTTGAATAGGAATGAACTGAAACACATGCTTAAGTGCTCCATTATATTCAGGCCCACAGGTGTAGACAGCACATCTCCCTTTTCCACAACACCCCTCTTTCCACTTCCAACATGCCCTCTCCAGCTGCAGCTACGCTGTCTCCTCTCCTGGTGCCCCTAGCAAAAATATTTGATTTATACAAGCAAACAGGAAATTAAGCCATGCTTGCCTGTGCCCCCCTCCCCCCGACACCGCATATAACATATGCCCTCATAACTATTATACCTTGAGCAGACTTCAGGTGTTGCCCTGCAATCAGCTCACCGAGGAGAGAGCACAGTGCAGCAGCTTTTAACATTAAGCCAGCTTGTGTCAAGGTTGTAATCTAAGTCACATTTAAAAGTGATTACAACAGTGTCTTTTATTTAGATACATGCTTCCACGTAGTTAGATAATGAACAAAAAAAAAAGTGGCTAGTTTAAGCACAACCAAATACCAAGGATATTAGGCAGTGTCCTTTGAATACTTTAGGGCTTTTTCATTTTCATAATTTCTCTGCAGTAAGAGGATTTCTGCAGCTGTTTACCTTGAAATCTAAAACTATCTCAAGCTTTGCTCCACAGAGGCTCTTCTATTTCTGTTCAGTCACCACACTGTGCAAAATAAAAGATCTTTTTCTCATGTCATACTTATTGAATGTCTCTGAACCTGAGGACGGGAAGAAACTATGTTGGAATGAAAAAAAAAAAACCACAAATGGTTTATAAACTTGAAATGCCCTTGTTGGAGATTTCTGTATGAAATGCATAATAATCTGCTTTTACGCACCTGGCTTATACATCAGCTGGTTGGCTTCAAGCTTTAATTGCTAAAGCCCTCAAGATAACAGCTCTCTGTATTTATGGCTAGGTCTTCACATTTATCTTTCAATATTCCTTCCTATCCCAAACCCTCAAACTCCAAAAATGGAATTGATTTGGGCATCAACCAGTGATCACTTGCCTTGGAAATATTTGATAGTTTTGCTTTTTTAAAATGTCTTTATGAAACATGTTAGAGAAACTAGCCAGGAAACCTCTTTTCTTAATATTGATTACTGTATCTATTAGATTTCTGATTTAACCACTGAACTTTACAGTACGGGCACAAAGTGAGTTTAGACGACTCCTGACCAGGAAGCCTCTGAGCAGCCTAGGATAAACTTCAGGCACAGGAAAGTTTGGGGGAAATTAGGGAGGAGGAATTTAAGAGAAAACCCATTTCTCCACTGAAATTTCATGGAAATTTAACATTGAAGCCGTGATTTGTGCTTTGAGGAGGAGAACGAGAGGAGGAAAAAGAACCACTCCTGTAATTTCTGCCTCATTTGGAGATTCCTTTAGAATCTGAGCACTAACATCAGCTATAGCAGTTGCCTGTTCCCCGATGCAGACAGATCCTCAGTCATTGCAGACAGACTGGAGGATTCACATGGACCACCAAGCAGCCTTGACATGATTTGAGACGTAGATGCTCCCAGAGGAGGTGTCTGCACCAACGCTTGTACACATGAAAGGTTCCACAACCCACTTGCAGTCCTCGGCAGAGGCTCTGCGCTCTTCCACACTACTAAATGTAATTAGAATTTAGCAAAGAGTTTATAATTGATTTAATTGCTGCTGCTTTTCTCTTCAGGAAAACATCTAAAACAAGATCTTTAACCCCTCAGCTTTCTTTGGGGATTATTCCGTGGCATTTCCCAGAAGTTTAAAGTTTTCTTTTATTTTGCTATTTAAATACTGAAATCTGAAGTACTACTTCTCAATGTACTGTGTGCATTGATCAGGGTTCTGTTCAGCAGCGACAGTACCTAAAGTTCTTGAACTGGCTGTTAAAAGACAACAAAAAAAAAAAAAGAAAAAAGGAAAAACCAACACCTTCACAGAAACCCTGTCTTCAGCAGCTGCTGTCCCCCCACTGGAGTAACCAGTTGTACCTACCCTCTTTACCCACTTTTCTCCTCCAGAAATTCCTGCTTTTGGCTCTATGTTGCCTGGGTCTCACCTCCAAACTCATTGTCACATTGGGCAGATGCACATTTCTTGTCCAACACTACTTCCCCACTCAGATATTCTTGCAGAAATGCAAGTACCGATAGGAAATAACAAGTTAGACAACATTAGAAGGGTAACCCTTGCGCCAAAACTTAATTTCCCCCCTCATTACTCAAGCATCAAAGATTGAATCTTGGAAAATCTCACTAAAAGAGGACAATGAATGGGTGAAAACGTAACTGAAGGGAATTCATTTAAGACTCTGGATGAATATTCATGGAAAATATTTTTGCATTGTTTGCTTAGCTCTAATTGTGTTCATTAAAGAAAAACTTCATTAGCAAAGGCAAGAGCATATTGTTGTGCACAGCAGTGAACAAAATACAATCCTAGAAATAGCACTTACTGTTTTTTGAGCAGTATGTGCAGGTTTGTCAGTTACTGGTAACAAAGGAAACATTTTGGAGTTATAATGAGCTCAAATGTTCACATTAACAATTCAAATTCATAAAAGGGATAGGCACAGTTTGAGCTTCTTGCAAAACAAACAGTAACACCAAAAATACTGGCATTGAATACTGAGGGAAAGGGTTAGATTCTTGGAGGAGCTAATGGATAAATAATATAGCTACTGCCATGCATTAGGGTATATGTGCATCATTGCCTGATGATGGATGACTTCTCAGTGTTTGTGAATAGGTTTCCATCTAATTGCTGATGCACAAAGAAGGTATAATCTCTTGTATTAGCGCCAGCTAACAGAAGAGGGCTCTGTTTTTCAGCAAAAAGATCCTCAGTTCTGCAAACAACTAGCACTCATCAACAACCTTGCTTCACATCGTAGTAGGCCTGAAACTGGGTATTTACCCAGGTATTAGGCAAAAATGAAGGTTCCTTTCCTCTCAGAAACACTCTGCCTTTCTCTGTCATTAGCAGTATATCAGTATTCCACCTCTGGGTCACATTTTGGGCACGCTGCTCAGCAGTTCCACACCATGATGCCAAGTTCTTCCCACATGCTGTATATCACCCCAGGTGACCTCCCTCCATCCTGCCGAGAGGAACCAGGTGTCAAAGAGTCTGGAGCCATGCCTGACATTAGGCATTGCAATAATCAGGTTCATTTGCAGACTGAGCATTTTAGGGAAGCTCAAGGGAGATTGCAGCCCCCCCCCATCAATAAAAAAAAAGAGCTGATAACACTTTTCTTCACAGGCTTGGGAAGATTAAACACAACAAGAGCCACTTCTACAGTGTTAGGGACCACACAAGTACCGTAGTGACAGATCATCTTTGATAAACATTTCATGTAATGTCCGGAAATTCACCCAGGGATTTTATGTAATGCACAGCAAGTTTTGACTGAAAGCGTCTGCCTCAGAAATGCCCTCAGCCTTGCTATCAAAGGTTTAAGTGATGAGCAGCTCACTGTATCATGTGCACATCAGAAAGAAGGATAAGGGCCGTGAATCCAAAGCTGCAAGCCACTTACACAGAATAATTTTGGCACTTCCTTTGCTTTACCAACAGCATCTCAGGGAGAACCATCCACTATCATTAGCAGGTTTCAAATAAATTGGATAAATGCATTGCATTTTCTCCTTCTCTCACATGTTTCCCCTAGATTTATGTCCCAGTTTTCATCAGTATTCAGCTCGCTGCAAAAGAGGACATTCAAATAGCAGATTAACATTTTTTGGAGTGGATATTTGCTCACTGTCTATGTGTATCAGTTATATTAATGTGTGGGTTTGTATTTTTATACTGTTTCCGTGTGTAACAGGCCTCTCTTAATAACGATTCTATGTTTTTTCCCCCAAATTGCTTATTACTTAGGATAAACACTACCTTTCCCTCCCTTCTTTCTCAATTTTCCCTAATGAGATTCTAGATTTTCCTCTTTATAGTACATTTGCCATATTCTTCAGGATTTGGACACATTACTTGTACTTGCTCACAATATTTCAGCTCCTGCAGGTTATACAGTAATTTGATAGTCCTAATACCATTTTTGTTTCTCCTCCTTACAATCACCATTGCGAACAGAACACCTATATAGCCTCTCAGTGATAAAGAGTTTATACGTAACTGCCCGAAAGATTCCCCCCCCAAATTATTTACTTATTTTTAGAAAGGCTGTGTAATGTCCTTATTCAAATCCCTTTCAAAGTAACTTTATTGCTGCTCCCTTAATTTCTCTGATTATTTTTGCTGACATACGCTGAAGGTTCAGCCTGGAAGAATCAGTATTTCCAAGACATCAGGATTTGGCGGGCAGTATCCTGACCAAAGCACACACTCAGAGCAGCTCCACGGAGCAAGCTAACGTGGCGCGGGCGCGCATCAGTCAGGCGCATGCCGCGCTGGCTGCGCTCCCTCTGCGCATATCCAACTCCACTGCTCAGCTTTTGTTCTGGACCGCTTCAGAAGCAACAGCAAGAAAGATGAAGCTTCAACATTTTTTAATAATACTTTCTTTTATGTACTCTAGAAGATGAAAGCTCTCTTTTTCCTTTTTTTTTTTCCCTTAAACTGTATATGAGAATGACTCCGTGTTCAATAGTTTCTGTTACTGACAAATGGCAAAGTTCCCATTTCATTTTATTTTGATGTGTGTGTTAAGTCATGACAGGTATCCATCCTTGCCAACTAGCTCTAGCATGAAAATAAGGAGGCCCAAGAGACTTAACACTATTTCGAGTAGTAAATAATATCAATGGAATTTGAAAGAAAGAGATAAGCCTATATTTTCTGTTAAAGAATACCCAGATGGAAGACAGCATTCCATCAGATACAACACAGACTGAATTAGAGCTTGTCTAATTGTTAGAGCCGATCAGCTGCTCTCAACTAATAATGAGCAAGAAAAACCAGCGTGTGGTAGGTAGACTGGAATTTATGAATTACTGATTTTAATTTATGAATTATTGATATTACCATTATATTGGCTCCAGAGAAATCAACTCTGCCTGCTGTTACCCAACATCAAGCCTGAGAAGATCCTGACCCGTACTACCACGTTGCCTCACAGGCACTCAACTCAGTTGCTCCCTGCATACCCGCCATCACTGACTGGGTTCAAAAGGAAAAGATAAACTGTGACATGCTCTTGTCTACCAGTGGCATTTGCTCTACATCCATTGGGCTCAAACAACACGTGATGGAGGAATAAAACCACCAGTGTTACAGGAGAACAAAAATGTAGAAGAAAACCCTGCTGTTACCTGCCAAGCCCAACAAGTTGGGGCCAGTATTAGAAAGTTAGAGAAAGCCTGAGGACTCTCTTAAAAGTTTATGACACAATTTGGGGAGTTTACCTACCCCGGGCTGCTTCTGGGCGCTTTTGTAGTGGCTAGATCTCAGCTCTCTTTTGTCTCCACCAAACAGGAGGAAATCAATGGGAATGTCTATAAAATAAGCTTATGAGAGGCATTTGGCCCTCTGATGTCAATTCTGGGATGTTCCACTCATCTGGGAATTAGTATTTTGTGGGCGTTAATGTACATGGCTCCACTAATCACCATGGGTGCCATGTATATGGAAAGAGCACATAAACATACCAATAACATTCACTCAGCCTCTGGGAAACAGAGTGGTATTTCAGCACTCCAACGTAATGAAGAGAACAGTACCCAAACTGCATAGCATAATACATAAATATAATTATTGCAGATAAGGAACTTCTGATTATTTTTGCTAGGGCTATATGTAACGCCACTTTAAGTTGGATTAGATGTCTCTTCCTGACAGAAATATCACCAGACAAAAATCAATAAAACTGTTAAAGAGCCTAACAGATTTATCACTTACATATTACACCTGATATTCACGTCCCACTCTAAAGTGCAAGCTTTTGTCTACTGGCATTTTCCAAATGTGAGAATTCTCAGTTAAAAAGATTCAAAAGCCAGCATTTCAGGAAAAGGGAAGCTTAATGGTTAAATCAAATTAGTCTCACATTACCTGATATAACAGGAACATGTTCGAACAATTACTTTTTGACATACTAACCTATGAATTGAACATTCAATTGCAACAGTTTTAAAAGGCTGTTTTAGTTGTCTGCATGTGTTGAAAAAATAATCAGCTAGGGTTGGGTGGGTTTCTGGATGGATAGTGTGAGTTTCCGCCTTCAAGACAAGTTTTAAAATCAGATCAGAGAAAAAAACCGAGTCAAAAATAACCTTACCTGCCTTGGAGTACTGCAAGGATAGTAGATACGGTAAAAAGAAAAGAAGTGACCCCCACACTGGCTAACTGGTACCAACAGCAAACAGGCGTTCTGGTAAATACTGCATTTGCACATTAACTCATTTGCTCATGCAAATCTTGAACTTGAATGACCGATAGATCACCACTGGTTTATGAACGGATGGATGTAAAGGCAAATTTCCCTCCTAGTCTCCGAGGTAAGAAAATGGCCATTATATGACAAGACTCACCAAAACTCGGGATGATTATTGCTTGCTATGGAGAAGCTTGCTATGGGAAGAAGCACTGGGGGGGGCGGAACCAAACAGTATTGTAGCCTCCAAACATTTGTCTCAGAAGGACAAAGATGCAATGAGGATAAACCCAGGGCATAAGGTCCTTCTTGCACTGAGTTTTAACAGATCAGTTCTTTCAGACAGCAAACCTTCCTGGCAAGAGCCACACCAAGGGAGAGTGCAGGGAGAACAATTATTACCTACTACCCTGTCCTCCCTCCTTGGGCTCTGCACTCCCTGGGGCTGAAAGATCTGAAGATGGTGAAAGAATACAGTTGTTCTTTCACAATTATCCTCTTTCAGCTATGCTGATTTATGTTAAACTGCCCATGCATTTGTGTTACAAATCTGCTCTATGACCCAATGCCTAAGCTATTTGCAAACACAGATGTACTCCAGAGCAGCATGTTGCTACAGGCAATCCAACATTCAGTCTTGTGCTGATGGTGATGCAGTACTACTGCCCACCCTCCATTCAAAGACTACCAATAACTGATAATAAATAAACTCATAGCTTCTGGGGGGGGTATCCCTTAGTACATCATGGGACCAACCTGCAGAGAAGGCCCGGGCAGCTATCTGATGCATTCACAGCAAGCAAACCCTATGGAGGCAGCGTGGCTCAATGGATATACTGTCATCTCTGCTCCTCAGCTGCTACAGCACCTTCTCTCAGTCTTTGTCCGCCCTCCCCACGACATTCCCTTTCTTTTATTTAAAGGGAGAAAAAAAAAAGTTTCCAAAGTCCAGAACTGCTTGGTAAGGTGTACTTGTGCAGTTCAATACAACGAGGCCATTCTCTTGGCTAAGGCATTTAAGAAGCATCATAATAAACTTACAACAAAGCTAGATGAAAACTCCCAAGCCAACAGTTTTTCTACTTCCCCTCTCTATGGCTACATGTGCCGATTTCTTCCTGGACTTCTCGGACAGGGATTGCATGTCTGTGTGGTCTCTCACCATTGAGCACTACAATGATTTATGAATATTTAATCTATAACACATTCAGGTCAAACTCCTGTCACCCACATTCAAACTTCCACCTTTTTCTTAGTGTCTCCTTCTCTTAATGGATTTTGTTTGTTTGTTTTGTTAAAGAACTAGAAGGAAATAAAAAGCTTAAAGCACCTATGACACAACTGGTCACTGGGAGATAAGGCAACTCCTACCAATTCATCATGTTTTTAAGGCATCTTCTTCCAGGGCTCAAGACACTTAGCAAATACCCAGGTCTCACATCACAGGAGAGCTATTATTCTGCACCCACATGCTGAGAAACTAAGGCACATCACTAGGGAACCAGCCTGCCAGGTCACAGCACCAGGCACGGACAAGGACAGAATCCCGACCACCATGCTCCTACGTCTACGTTTTTCCCACTAGATCTAGCCTATGGCCACGATGGGACAGATCATCCCAGACAAGACTAGGTACATGCAGTCCCAGCCTTATCCCAACATAATGCCTAGGTGAGAAAAATCCATTAATATTACCACAACAAGTAGTAATACTAAATGCCATCACAATAATACAAACACTAGAATTAACACCAAGACTCCAAATGCAATCAGAATGCTAATTAAGTGCACTGCACTGTGAAAACCAGTCTCCGCTTAAAAATTATTAAAGACTTGGAAAGGGAAGGCATATGTAGGAATCGGGGGAGAGGAAAGAAGGCTTTTCTGCTTTTACAAGTGGAGAACAAAGACATGACAGGATCAGGAACTGAATCCAGGTCCTCTGAGTCCCAGACATTACCTTAATCTATAGGAATATTCTTCCTGAAAGAATTTGTTTTCAGGTGAGCTTTAGCAATCCGTTCAGTCTCAGCACTGTCCATCTTCCTTCATTTTCAGCCCTATGTTACCTGTTACATTGATTTTTGAATGTCTGCTCCAAGAGCTTGCTTTGTTTAAAGAATTCTATTAAGCTCAGTATGCAGGATGAAGGTGTCATAAGCATTAGCCAGACCATGAGAAAGAAAAAAAAAAAAGATTAAAAGTAATAAAGCATAAAGTGAAATAAATAATGAGGGGGAAAAAAAAATCAGGCTAAAATGAAGTTAAAATATACAGTCCTCTAATCTGCAGAATTTAATTTAATTTATACTCCTAATGATCACATATTCCTTCCTTATTGGATTTCCTCTATTTAACTGATATTGATGTTGTCCCAAATGTAATTGCCCTACATTGGCGCCAACACGATGAAGCTCAGCTTCAGTAGTTTTCCAAAAACAACTTCCTATTATCATCTTTCCAGTTTCAATAATGCAGTCCTCCCCATAATACAATATGGATGACTTCTCATTTGTATGCACAGCTTCTATATTGCAGAAGCAGTCCAGGATCACATCCAAATGTCTTATGGGCTTTTTATAGCTACAGTACATTTGATTTACAGCTACTCCAGCAAACTGTTGTACTCATTACCATTGTAAGTTGAGGCACTTACATCCTTTTTGCTTTTCGTGTCCCTTGTATTATTGCAACTTTAAGAGGCTCTAGTGATAGATCATTGACAAAAATCAGACTCATCTTATATTTTTCAGTTTATAATTATCTCATTTTGAGGACAGAGAGTATTTCCTGGCCACAATGTGGCCAAAGCACTATTTTTAGTATTGATACAAAAATCTATGCAAAAAACTCCTTTTTACTGCAAAAAAAAGCATGAATCATTTGAGTGATTGAGTAACAGTTCCTCATATACTTAATACTATGGCATTTTGGTATTCCAAAGTAAATTTCAGGAACTTGAACTGCACTTTAATTGCACTGATGTTTATCTTAGATTTGTAGGAACATCTGTATCCACAAGGGAAATTATTTTGTTAATTAGAAGACAGGCATGCTTTTGTTTGATTAGCTGACAGGGTCAAGGATTAGTAAGTAACATATCCTGATACAAAAAGTTTTGAATAAAAAACCCAAGCAAATCTGTGAAACACCTTTGCACGCCTATACTGACTCTCTTTTTAATTAGCACATTTTAACTTCATTCTTACATCAAGGAATTGCATCTACTCTAATTTATAATTATGCTTGTCAAGAAGCCAAGAAAGGAAACCGTAGAACAGATAACCCAATAGTATCATTAGCCTATCTATTTGACTGCAAAAAGGCTTATTCTAGTAAAAGTTTTCTACGCAGTAAAACCAAAGAGATGCTTAAAATAAAAAGTTTTCAGAGAAAGCTTTTCCGCCCGCCCCCCCCCTTGACTCAGCCTTCAAGAGAGTCCTAGATCTAGTCAATAGTCAGGGAAATCATGAACTCCAAGTTGCCAGAAATGGCACGTATGCAGGATTTTAAAATGATTTTGGAGGATCATCTTCACTCCATTGTGATTACAAGACAATGGCCCGAAATTAAGGCCTGATGTATGCTTAAAAGGGTTTGCCATACATTGTTCCTTTTTACCTTCAAGTGTAAGTAATGCTATTATATACAAACTGATTACATATTCAAAGCTGCTACAATGGTTAGCAGTTAACCAATCCCCCTTTGCAGATTTTCATTTGGCTTCAATTCATAGGCAGAATCCATGGCTAGGAACAAGATACACACATCAAGGTTATTTTCAGAGCCCTCATAATTTCACCTCAGATTTTGATCAAAAATTGCCTCCTTTTTTTCAGAAGAAAAAAATTACTCACCTTTGAAATCACTGGTACCCTTGAAGAAATCTTTACTTTAAAAAAGGATTATTATAGCAAGGTCTACACCTCAGACTTTAAGAATAATTAGGATCTGTAGGGATTTCCAAATTATATTCAGATGCATATTTATCATAGCCAAGTTAATTAGCACTCTTCACTAAGGACAAAATAATTAAACTAATCATGTTTAATGAAATTTCTATGATAGTTGATGTCTCCAAGTAAGAAATCTAAAATACATTAGTTGGGCTGATTTGCTACTAGTTGGATTTTTACTAATTAAATGTCCTTTCTCAATTTATATTTGTCATGGTTTAACCACAGCCAGCAACCCAGCCACTCGCTCACTCCCCCCGCTGGGATGGGGGAGAGAATTGGAAGGGTAAAAGTGAGAAAACTCATGGGTTGAGATAAAGACAGTTTAATAGGGAAAGCAAAAGCCGTGCACGCAAGCAAAGCAAAACAAGGAATTCATTCACTGCTTCCCATCGGCAGGCAGGTGTTCAGCCATCTCCAGGAACGCAGGGCTCCATCATGCGTAACGGTTACTTGGGAAGACAAACGCCATCACTCCAAATGTCCCCCCCCTTCCTTCTTCTTCCCCCAGCTTTATATATTGAGCATGACGTCATATGGTATGGGATAGCCCATTGGCCAGTTGGGTCAGCTGTCCTGGCTGTGCTCCCTCCCAGCTTCTTGTGCACCTGGCAGAGCATGGGAAGCTGAAAAGTCCTTGACTACCGTAAGCACTACTTAGCAACAACTAACCATCAGTGTGTTATCAACATTATTCTCATACTAAATCCAAACCACAGCACTATACCAGCTACCAGGAAGAAAATTAATTCTATCCCAGCCAAAACCAGGGCAATGTTGAACTCCCTTTTGCTTTTCTACTGCTGTAAAATAAAGGCATCAGAAGCTCCTAGCCACTTCTTTTGGTGTTTCCAAAAGTATTTTAAATTTCATACTTAAGTGTAATTTTTAGCCAAGCATTTATTTTTACATGCATATTTCTTGCATTAATTTTAATTATTCCTAGACATTCAAAAGTTTCTCCAGGCTGTACCAAAATTGGGGCATGGGGTGAACTATCTTTCTCCCTTTGTTCCCACTTTGGCTGGTATTGCCTCGCCTCTCCTTGCTGTGGGAGCATCCCAGCTGTTGGATGCTTCCATGCATATCTTTGCCGAAGCCACAGTGCAGCATTGTGCGAGTGGGGATAATGTAATTACGTAGACAAACTGCCTCTGTTCCATCTGGTATTTATTTAAATTAGGTATCAGTGGTAAAAACAGACTCAAAGTCAACATGTTTTGATTTCTATCAACTCTGCAACATTTCAAGCGATGTCACTGCATGGACAAATCACTATGGGTTACAGCACATGCATTTTCTAATGAACACAAGCAATCGGCAACTGCGTGTGCTAATCTGTCCTCCACCTTCTTGGATGCTTTTGAAGGATGGAAAGAAGAGATACAAATTGGAGAATGTGTAAAAACGAAGTCAGAGTTAAAGGATTGCACCCTCCCCTCTGTTTTCACTTGTCTAGAGCCAAAATTAAAAAGTAATTCTTAGTCATCAGCTGACACCTTTTCTCCACTGCACTTCACCATATGGTGCAGCTCTCCTTCAGCACAACTGAAGCCAGGGGAGACTAGGGTCACTAGAAGCATGGTATGGATCCAAGGTCATTTGAGATGTGCAATTTCTCCATTCAGACAGCCTGGCTGGCCTCCTACGAATAAGCTCTGGACTCAGATCAAGTTCTCTGCTAATTAGGAGATACATTCAGACCAGATCTTTCTTCTTCCTTAGCCATAAAAAGCAGCAACTGGTTATGACACAACTCTGCTTTACTGGAAAATCATCCCTTCAGAAAACACTTGACTGGTGCAAAAAATAAAATTCAATATTACTGCAAGACAACTGGTTCAGGCAGACTTATCGATCTGTTGATTATCTTTTTGTAATATACAGATACTTTGTGTTGTCACACAGTGTTCATGAATCTGTTGGCTTTTAAAACCGTGTTTATCTCTGTATCAGTGCAAGATATATACAAATTACTAAATAGAGGAGCACAGCATTGATTTAATGGCTTTTACTTCCGTATAACAGATTTGTTTTCAAGAGCTTTATATATTTCAACAAAATTTTTCTTAGTTTAAAAAATACGCTTGTTCTGCCTTTCTGCTGCATGGCACTCACAAGCGGGGTGTGAATACATGATATGAAGCAAATGGTTTCACAAGACTTCTTGTACGTGCTCTTCATGGAGGAGAAGAGCACTGGCATGGTTAAAGCTCAGACACTGACTCAAAAAAAATTAAAAAAAAAATTAATCACTGTGCTCATTCCTCCACCACAGGTCCTGCCAAATCATTTTCATGTCTCACCTTCACATTTGCATCGTCAAGATGGTCCCTTGATATTGAGATGCATTACCGTTAATCTGGTGGCTTCCTTTGAAGGTTTTAATCTTAAGTATCCTGCAACATGATATGGCCCCTTTATATAAATTAGGAAACCTGAAGGACGGTCTATGCCAAACAAGTTCCCCACGCAAGAAAATGTGGCAGCTAAAGAGCACCCGCAGTCAGCCTAGGACTGAAAACATACAAAGGACACCATCAGTTTCTGTTCTCCCTGATTTACTTTGTGCAATGCTCTCCTTGGCCAGAGTAGATTACCTGGCATCATCAAGTTAATTAGACATTGACATCCAAATGGAACAAACAGAAAAGCAAAAATACTGGGCAGCAGACTGACTGCAAAAAGCTCTCACATGTTATTTGAATGCAAGAGAAAGGGAAATTTGTTCTCTGTTAGTGACCCACAGGGTATGCCCTGCATTTCTGGCCGCATCATTCATCTTATTTCCATAAAACTTCATTTTTTTTCTATTTCATCTCTGACATATTCTACCCCCCTTAACACCGAGATTCTCTCATTTATTCAACCTTCAGATGACCTCAGATGGTATCATCACAATATATGGGGTCTACTTTTCCACGGAAGTACTTCTATAATGTCTATTATCATCATAGCTAGATGCTGCAATTATTCTCCTCTTGGGAACAATTCAGATTAAGATGCTACGAAGTTCAAGCATACATACAAACCCTCAAACTCCAAAGTACAGAAATTGTACTGGTGTATGCTGAGAATATACCGCTTTTGGAAATTTCTACATCAACTGAGTTATTGTCACTAAACATCAGTTTCCTTCCTGTGAGTTAGAGATCATGGTCCCTTTGGTTTTTTTGGCATCTTTTGCTGTCAGATATTGGGTTCATGCATTATGTACTGAGTGCATGTGTGTGTACGCACACATGTAAAATAAGGACCCAATAATGTAGGATACATCAGATACTCCTATTTTTCTTGTAATATTATCTAAAAAGAGAAATAAGCAAATTGGTAAATTACCTGCTATAATTTTCTCTGCTATCACACATCTCATCTCATAAATGTACTCAGAGAATGCAAAGTGAAACCATTCACATTTCTTAGTCTTTTTAATAAGAATATCACAACAATAACATGGTTATCCTTAACAATTAACCCTTAACAATTGTGGAAGTGAATTGACATTTCTAATTCATTACTCCTCCAATTCTACACAAACGTCGTCTGAAAGTGTTTATGTGCAAGTCAACATGGGACAGAAAAAAATCCCACAATGTCATCTCAAGGTAGCCGACTCCAGGCAAAGAACTTGCACTTTGTGGCACAGTCAGGACTGCTCATTTCTGCAGTGTCCACAAACACTAACTGCCCATTTACTGTTTGGAACAAAGACATAAAAATCTTTTGCCTAAAATTTCAACCTCCATCTACTTGCCTTAGACACTTTAAAAACATGCTGAAGTCAACAATGATGAAATCAGCAACTGGAAGTTCAGAGCAATTTTGTTTAGACTGTTACTATAATAAAGCTAAGAGACAAGGAAATTTGGAAGACAATTTTATATGCATTTCTAGCTCTCGGTCAATATGACTTCTCCTTAGAAAGTGGAAGATATCAAGATGTCCACATTACAGACTGGTGTAGATATACCCATGTTAAGACTAAATCTACACATGTACCATGCACAGCTAGCTTACAGGAATAAAGCTTTATGTAGACCTTGTTTCTCAGAAAAGACAAAAAGTTAAAAAAAAAAACCAAACCAAAACCAATACCACAAGAAAAAACCCATATCTTGCAAGACTAGCATTCCACTCGCCACATGAAATTTCAGGCCCTGTACAAAGCTCCTTAATGCACCTATCCATCCAAGGGGGGGACTACCCCTGTGCCAGCCCTTACCTGAAAAGCTACATATGAAATTATCTCCCACATTTAAAAAGGATGAATGCAAGCTGGAGCAGGAGTAGAGGACGGACACTGGGATGAGGAGAACTAATGAAGAACAATCTTAAGAAATGCAGCTAAAAGGCAGAGAAGCAATATTTTTATTTTGCTACACCTTCATAATCTTATATACAGATACTACCAAGTACATCCACTTCTTAAGATACCAGAAAAAGATAGCTGTGTTGGTAACTACTATTGTACTTTCAGATGAGGATCTGAAGCACTAGGGGAGAGGAGCTGAAAAATAAAAAGTTTCACCACATCACTGTAACGCTTATCTACTATACCCCTATAATGAAGAAGGCAGCCAAGCAGCTTCATCAGTAAAAAGACTGAACCCAAGCTAGGCACTAACCAGCTCAACCACAAAGAAAATTTTCTGTACACTAAGAGGCAAAACTCCAAGAATCTTGAGGAATTTTAATATTAGAAACCAAGGTCCCTACTAAACACAGCTTTAAGAGGAAGAAGTGGGAACTTTGGTCCCTAACACCCTTCAGCCAAAATCCATAAAGGGACATCACCGCCCAAGCAATTTACTCAAGGTTGCAAGCAGGACCTGCAGCAGGGCATGGGAAGCAAGCTCAGACAAAACCAGGCAAGCAACTCATCTTTCCTCTCAAGCCCCAGTTTCCTTGCTTTTCTAGCAAGGATATATGAGATAGAGAGAAGTCAGGGGCCTGACTGCCAGAGAAGCAGAGTACTGGGAGCTCAGACTGATTACTTTCACCCTTGGCAGAGCTAGCAATAGCACACAGGCCCTTCTGATCCCCCACAGCTGTGCAGGAGCTCAGCTGGTAAACAGATAACATTATATGCAAGTATTAGCTGATGGGGACACTTCGATCTCCCCTTTATTTATTGGGCTAAGTCTTTGACCCTCCCATTAGGCTGATCATTGCCTGCTTCCTCATTACATTGCTGTCACACAGTTTATTTTCTTCGATTTATTCTTTCACATATATATAACCCAACAACCCAGCAGGTTTGCAGTATTTTAGTGACATGGAAACCAGAGGGAGACATTAATACGTGGAGATCACATATGCCGGTATTTAGCTTGAGGACTCATGAGTTTCACTGAAGCATTATGTGAAATGAATAAATACTGTTATGTAGGTGACCAGGAAGGGAGAGACTAATCAAGCTAGTGCTTTGGAAAGCTGACAGAGCTCTGACTCCTGCTATACCTAAAAACTTCTTCCTTTTCATTAGTCTTTCTCTGTTGACAGAGCATTTCCACTGGGTATTAGAGTAATTCTCTGAGCACAGGCTTGGAAAAGACAAGAAACTTCTCCTCCCCTCCGCCCACACTTAAATCTGGAGGCTGTGGAAACCTGCTTCTGGCATTGACTTTATTTCATTCACAGCAAAACCAGTTATATTGTGAAGTCTTACCAAGTAAGTGACATATTAATTATTGGGATAATAACAACAGAGCCGAGGTCACAAAGTCTCTTAACAACACGACATACACCTCCATGCTAGCGGGATCCGTCTCTGCCGGGGAGACAAGAGTGTCATATTAAAAGAGCTCTGTCAAAGAGGGATTGAAATAGCTGCTGCAGCTGTGAAGAATTTTTCTTCCTTTCCCTCTCAAGCACAAAGCTGCACTCTGAGCCTCATCACTCAGGTTCAAGAAATATTAATTAGCTACTGGGAACTCAGGTGGAGGAGGGACAGTCACACTGCTTAAGTTTTAGTTATCACCCTAAGCTGCTTCAGTTAGCACCTATGTCTCTAAGGCACTCACCAGAGCTGCTGGAGGGGCTATGTCTCTGCTTTGACTGCAATACAAAGCTAAATAGCACAAACAGCCCCTCTCCAGGTGCAGTTCATGAAAAGGGAAGTATTAGGTAGAGATTTATAACATAAACACAATTTTGGCAAAGCAGTACAATGTGATTTCTGTTTTTATTTCCCTGTGTTGCAGTAGTAACTAAAAATTCCTTTACTTAGGATCTGGATGTCCATGTGCTGCACAAAGATACATCTCTTACATAGGACAAATAAAACAACCAAACAAAAAAAAGCATGATTCTTTATGAAATTCAGCACTGATAAATCTGAGGGTGACACACAATCTACCCAGGAAAACGGTCTTGGGACAGCCAGTTCACAGAAGCAGAGACCTTTAGGAAAGCATAACAAGCTGAAAAAGGAGCCAAAAGCAGGATAAAGTGCTGGTGTCTCTCTCAACATACTCTGGTAAGCTTTAGTCCCCATGAGAACAAGAAGCACTGCCATGCACACAAATCCCCAAAACTTCACAGCAGAAACAGGCATCACCAGATGCACCAAGCGACAGCATCAGACAAACCTGAGGAAAGCTTCCCTGGCAGGACAGTCTCACAAAACTAAACTAAAAATACAACACGGAAAGGCAACGATATACCTTTGAGGAACATCTGTCTTATTAAGAAACATTGATTTCAGGCTTCACCTTTGCCCTCTAGGTCTAGCTTACAACCATGGAGAGAGTTTTACTTACCCAGGCATTCAAACTAACACTCTGCTTTCACTTATATTTGGAGTTCAAAGGTTATTTCCTTCACCTCTTCTCCCTCAGGTCACGTACCTAGGGCTGCCCCGGCTCCAGCTCCTTATTGCTGTAGCTCTTTGCAATTTCCTCCAGCTCGGCAGGGCCTGGGCTGGGGGTAATTGGTGTCACCTGTGTGGCACTGCTATTTCTTCTTAAGGAGACAGCCCTGCATTTCCACAGCACCCTGGGTGGGAAGCACAAGCTCAATTCCTTTCACATGTAGCTATTTTTGATAATATTTGAAAGCCAAGAGCTGAGTAAACATGTTTGGGTTTAAATTGCATTTGCATGTTGAAATAAAATAGCTGTTAAGGGTCAGTCTCCTGAGAGCCTAATCCTGCAGCCTGCCACTACAGCATTCATGATACCTTTTAGTTCATGTCTTTGCTAATCAGTGTTGAGGCTGAAGGAACATTCCTCAGTTTCTCCCAGTGCCAGCCCTGCGTGGGACTCGGTGGGGCTCTGCCGGCCCAAGATGGTGCCTCTGTAGTCTAATCAAATGGTTAGCTTTTAGGTTACATTGACATTGTTTATCTGAGGGATTAGATGCACCAAAGATGGTGAATCCCAGGAAGGCTCTGGTGAGAAATGAAAGAAGACATTATTCAACCTCTGTAGGGAGTGAACTGGGCATGGCCTTGGAAGAACCGTGCAAAGTCGGCCAAATAAGGGAGTACCAAGGTAAACACTAAGAGAACAGAAAAAGAAACAACTACTTGAACTACGGGTGAACTATCCTAATTAACATGGTAAAAAACCCACCCACAGCAGGAAAGCCCCCTGCCCAACCAAGCCCCTTCCCCACGGAATACGCACAGTAAAAAGAAAGGACACTGTGACTTTGAGTGAAGACGAGGCATACAAGAACCAACAGAAATAAGGGTGACTAAGTGTAAATGTAAAAAGTACTGATAACTGTTGCTCGGAATGTATGAAATGCTTACCGTGTGTTAACTGAGGTGTGCTTGACTTGTGGAAAATATCCACCCTGCGCAGAATAAAGCAATGTCTCCTCTCTAAATACGCTTCGAGGTCTTAAAATCGACAACACCCCCAGCAGTGGCGCAAGAACAGGCCTTCACTTTAGCTGCTTTCCAGCAGACGTTTTTATAGCGAGCTTCAACCTCCCCAGTAACCAGCAGCAGGGCTTACTTTTGTCCTCCTATGCTCTGGAGAAGCGGCTCATAGCCCCCGCGGGCAGGCCCCGGGTGAGAGGCTGCCACGGGGCACACCGGCCTATGCGGGGGAGAAGGGAGCCGAGCTCCGCTGAATCCACAGTGATCTCACATCAGCCCTCTAAAATCTGCCGGGCGCTGCTCCGAGTGACCCCGAAGCAGGAGGGAGCCTTTCCTTATGGAAGCGCCCGTCCCTGTGTGGAGTTAGCAGTGAGGCCGAGGGGCGGGGGAGCCCGGCCTCTGGGTGGAGAGAGGCACTTCACCTGGCTTTAGTATTTCCTTATGCAAGGCCTTCTCTTCAGCTGTTTCACCTTAAAAGTTAACAAATCTAGCAAACCCCAAAGATATAAGCAAGTTTGGCAGCTTCTCTGATCTCATAATTTCTAACGTAGACATAGGAGCAAACTAATTCTTCTCTAGACAGATTTTTTTCTCCCGTGCAGTGTTTCAATTTTTGTAGCTTAAGTGTTGTACGTCCTTCCTGAATCCCACCACGTGCTACTGCAGCATCCGCTGGCACTACATAAGTAGACAATCTTTCCGGAAAGCCAGTCAGTCCAAAGTGTAAATTCATATGCAAAAATTACATTATTCCTGTAAGCAACTTACGTTATGAATAAAGCCCTAAGACAGAACCCAATTCTCCATGCAAAGCCGATGTGCAAACTCCTAAATTAAAAAGAAATCTCAGGCAGGTGGAAGTGCTGTTTTGGGACCTTTCTGGGGTTGCGGTTGCCAAGGAAACCGCTTCCTTTGTGCCCAGTCAAAGGCGCTGGCTGTTTGGAGCCTGATCCAGCTATGCCTGAATATGCTGTAGCATCAGAATGGAACGGAAACTGCTAGAAATACTCTGATAAAAGAAGAAAAAATATATTCAAAATAAGGACTTCCTCACGAAAACATATCTCCCTAAAAAAAGGGGGGGGAGCAGGAGCTGTTCCTGTGAAGCTTGGGGTCTGCGGTTGCAGGCTCCCATAGCAGGCGGCTGCCTCTTACCTTCAAAGACGAAGGCAGAGGCACGCAGAGACAGCTCTTTGTGCATGATGCACTCTAACAGTTAAAAGCAATGCATAATAAACTGCAAAAATTTAAAGGATATTTCTGACTTAAAAGTCACACTCCTCCCTATAGTTTTGACCTGTTGTAGAAAGCACCAATAGTTAAAAGGACTGTCAGGAAAGAAAAAAAAAAAATCTTGTTTTATTACTACTTTTTCAGTGTTTGCTTCTTGTACATAATTACCTAGTTCTGTGTTTTTCTACGAGTTTTATGTAGACATCAAGGGAGTCTCAAAAGGAGTTATTTTTTTGGTCTAGAGCTGAATTATTTGTAGTGTTACTGATTAATTTTCTATGAGGAATAAGAAAAACAATTGCAAACCCACAAGAATGAGGAGAACATCTCTCAAGCCTTGGCTTGATCTTGGTGAAACTGCTTAGTTGCTGCTAATATCTTTACTTTTCTGACATTGATTTACGTTAGAATCATAGCAAAACAATTCTAGGTTAATGGATTAGCCTTCATTCCTTGATGCATTCTTAATCTAAAATTAATAGCACCCTCAGGTTACTTTGTTTTTCTACAAGTGGTTTGTATTAGCTTCAACATATTGATGTAGCTTCAATGCATTTAGCTAGCCCTCACTTTAATACAAGCCAATTTAATGGTCACCCTACATCTATCTAAAGTCAAAGCCAGGACAGGAGATTTACAGAGGCAGGGAACATAAGCAAAGTAGGAATGAAAAGTGATACCTAAGAATCTAAGACTTCTCTTAAAAACAAGGGGGGAGTACAAATAAACAGTATAAAGTAAGACATCCCAAACTCTTTGGGCCCTAATGACCACTAACATCTCTTAAACATAAAGATAAGCTACAAGGTCATGTCTAACATGTTTAGTGGAAGAGTGCTTAAGAGTCCATGGTGTTGCTGTGGGATATGCCACAGAACATGATCCCATGGATCTCAACAGTTACCACAAACCATTAATGCCAGCTTCCCAGTCTATAGGATTGAGTACCATCAGAGAAAAAGAAAATCATGTGATATGATAATCTGTTACATATCCCAAGAAGGGCCATTTAAAATGAACGTAAAACTGATCAGGAAAATGCATTTTTGGTCATCTCAGAAACCTCTAGTAGACATTATTGCCATGTATTTTAGGGAAGGGAAGAGGAAGCGAAACACTCGTCATTTTAAATGCCATTTGGCCTTTGAGAGTAAAACCACTAGAACAACAAGGAAAAAACCATCCAGAATAGAGCAATTATTTCAACTTTTATTGGGGGAAAGGTTCCAAAACATTTTTAACTTCACTGGCAAGAGGCAGCTACAGACAGCAATGGCTGGTTTCTTGTCTCTTCCAAAGGGCAAGTGCTACGCCTTTGTTACAGCCGTTTCATAATGTCTGAGAAAATTTAAGTGATTATTTGTAACGGGAAACAAAAGGTCAGACGGCTAGTGCTAGATAAATAAAATGGAGAAATAAAAATATTTTTCAGAATGAGTTCTTCAACTTTTGTTTATGCATTAAGAGAAAAGCCCTATAAAAGAAAAAATCGGGGGCACTTGTTAAAAACCAATCTCATGAATGAAGGTGAAGGCCAAGCAGGCAAGCACGCTAGCTTATATAAAATTGCAGGAACGTGGCTGAAGAAGCTGCTTCCCACCAGGATCAGAAGCATCACTGGACAGGAATACTCTGCTTTCTCCCTCCCAGGACCTGCCAGTTGCTGATAATGCACCTTCCTTTTGCACCAGCTATGGCTGCACCTGTTTCCCTTGAAATCTTTTGAAACTCCCCACTCATCCAAATGGCTTTTTACATTCCTGTACCATTTGACAGAGCCAGGAATTTCTGAAACCACTCTAAAATGGTTACCAAAACAGATCTGACTCCCCCTCCCCTTGCTGCTTTAGCGCCGTCGTGAACACAGCTAGGTGGATGTGCATCAGACACAAACCCCCACCATTCTGCAGGATCATTCTCCTATAAGCTGCTGTAAATCACAGAGCGCTCAGAGACCATTGCTCCAGCTTTGGGCACATTGAAACTGTTCAAACTATTCAGACAGAAACCAAATTATAGGACTTCTGGCAGATCTTGTTAGTACAGATGCAAGAGTCCTTCACAGACAGCTGTTTTGACATTCTGGTTCGGAAACGGATGCCACATGCACAGAGCTTGGTGCACATGCTAGCTCCTTGGCAGAAGCATGCTCAAGTCCATCTGCTGTATGCGGCAACTTGCCAATTCACATTGCAGATTATAGGCTTCAGTTTGAAAGAGGAACACAACAAAATCATAGTTTAAAAAAGAGCCTGAAAAAAAAATGCTGTTGTGAGAAACATGGGGAATACCGGAAATTAAAACCCTGAGAAATACTCTTAGTTTGTTTAATTTTTCTTTTTTTTTTTTTTTTTTTTTTAAAGGAGGTAAATAATTCTGTATAAACACTGCAGTGTCCAGGCATAAACATAATACTTGCACCATGTGCAACCGTAAGCGTGCTTGTATGTTGTTGAAGCTTCATTGTATGTCTCTCTACAGAAAGCTGCAGTTCTGGCAATACATGTTATGTTCTGGAGGAATGCCACCTGAGGAGAACCTTTCCATTCTCAGAATAAAGCTTTTTAAGAGCTGTTGGAGTTGATTCTGCCTTACTTCTGCAAATATGTGTCAGAAGTCCATAAAGCAAAGAGGCTGTGAGTTGTGATCAGAGAATAAGTCCTACCAAACTGACAGAAACACTTACAGAAATAAGCTGGTAGGAATTACATTCTTTTGTCTGTTAAAGTCAACAATTCCTTACTTTCATATCAACAATTTAAAGTACTGATCTTCCCCCCTAGAAAAAACTCAGAGACATCTATTATTTATAAAACAGTACCTGGATGCATTGAACTTTGAAGACATTCCAGGGAACAGGCTTCCTTCCCCGATAAACAACTGATGATATTATATACATCATATGTATATTAACAACATACTGTAAAATGAAGAGATGCAACTTTAAGAATTGAAAGAAATGACAACTCATGACTATCGCAGGTGGGTAATATTTGGTAATTCTTTCTCAAACTCCTTGACCTGAGGACATGAAAACCTGAGAATATTGGCTTACCTTAGGGAAAAAATGGTCCACAATAGCCACTTCTCCTTAACTTTCTAGTCTTTTTTCTTGAGAGAAACTAGACAAATATTTAAAATGTTTGAACCAAAAGATTCAAAAAGCATGAGATGAGAAGTAATAGGAAATAATTTGTCCTGGCTTTCAAGCCCATTTCATGGTAGGGAGGGAGAAACTAGGTGAGGAGTAGTCAAAGCACCGATTTTTTTTTTTTTTTTTACTGTCTGCAACAAGGAAAGTACATAGTTATAAGGGAGCCATTAGCTTCTAAGAAAAAAAAAAATTTAAAAATTCTGCATACCATACTCATGTGCTCTCTTAATTCCCAGAGAAACTCTAGTCTTTTCAAGGAAGCAGTTTTGCTTCCAGGGAATCTGAGATTTCAGAGAAATGTTTTCACTTAATTACATAAGCATGAGAGGAAACTGGATTCGGTTTCTTTAGGTCCCTAAACTCTGACATCGTATCTCTTATTTTCTTTCTGTTAATTTCCTGAAATGATGATGTGTCACAGAGCAACCTGCTCTTGGTGCCAGCAGCGACGGTTAGGATATTTGTTGCCAGCTATGGATTAATAGAGCAATTCTACCATTTTTCTAAATTGTTGTAAGACATTTACAGTGAATGCCCCCGTTGCTCTTAAAATTACTGTCCTTGATGGAGATCCTTTGCATGTATATGTTTCCTTTCAACTACCTCCCATCTAGCCTGTGTTAGGGAAACAGTGATATGGCTCAAAAAGACTCAAATTCTGATTTTTAAAAGAAGGATTGATGCTGATTTTGTTTTATTTTTTATATGTAAACATCTTGTGAGATGCCCAATTTAGGTAAATTAAAGGAGGAACTTCAAAGCAGGAAAACAAGCTGGCACACTTAGGACACTTAAAAATGTTACTGACTTTCTATATGTGACAAGACTGAGGCAGAGATGCTCTGAAAAGACAATTGTAAATTGCCATTTGATTTTGCTACAATTTTGTCATCATCCCCCGGGAGTGACAGGGGAAGAAGTGGAGGATCAATATGACTAGTGGATCTCTTTCTCCAGTATATTGCTATCATCTATGAAGGGTCTAGAGAACAAGTCTTATGAGGAGCGGCTGAGGGAACTGGGGCTGTTTAGCCTGGAGAAGAGGAGGCTGAGGGGAGACCTCATCGCGCTCTACAACTACCTGAAAGGAGGTTGTAGAGAGGTGGGGGTTGGTCTCTTCTCCCAAGTAACCAGCGATAGGACGAGAGGAGATGGCCTCAAGTTGCACCAGGGACATTAGGACATCAAGTTGCACCAGGGACATTAAACTGGACATTAGGAAAAACTTCTTTACTGAAAGAGTGGTCAGGCCTTGGAACAGGCTGCCCAGGGAAGTGGTGGAGTCACCATCCCTGGAAGTATTTAAAAGACATGTAGATGAGGCGCTTAGGGACATGGTTTAGTGGGCATGGTGGTGTTGGGTTGACGGTTGGACTCGATGATCTTAGAGGTCTTTTCCAACCTTAATGATTCTATGATTCTATGATTCTAGCTAAAGCTGATAAATATTACAACCAAAGTGCCAATAAGGAAAAATCAGGAGCAGTAGGACTTACTGCAAATTAAAAT
Organism: Fulmarus glacialis; assembly: GCF_000690835.1. Lineage (NCBI taxonomy): Eukaryota > Metazoa > Chordata > Aves > Procellariiformes > Procellariidae > Fulmarus > Fulmarus glacialis. The sequence goes on from NW_009231326.1 coordinate 43,656, forward strand.
CATAGAATCATAGAATCATTAAGGTTGGAAAAGACCAATTAAGGTTGGAAAAGACCACTAAGGTTGGAAAATGAAGAAGAACAAAAAAAGAAAAAAAAAAGATGGTTTAGGACATGTTTTGACATGTGCTCAGATATCACCAGGCATCCCATTATAGATGAATAGTCAGCAAAGGTGCTAATGTGCATACATGCATAAGAAAATTTTAGAAAGTTATCAGTTATGTGCCATCAGTGAAGATGGGACAGAGGAGAAAATGAGGGGGATGGTATTATTATCCCTTTTCTTCTTTTTTCGCATGAAACATTGAGCTGAACACAGAATTGATTATCTGCCCACTGTCTTTGGACCCCAAATTCCTTCCTTAACATAGAAATAGCAATAAATCAAGGAAGAATTGCTTAGACACACCAGGAGAACACCTGGGAGCAGCACCACAAGCAGCCACGCTACACAGCAGACCAGCCATGAGGTGCTGTTGCTATTTCTGCTAAAGAAAAGTTTCCTCTAAAAAATCACTGCAGGGATTGAATAGTGACAGGAAATACAAGTGCCAGAAATCAGACATCTATATATGGCAATACCATAGCAGGGGCTTAATCATCTCTCTACTTATTTCAGCTGCCACACAGAGGCAACAGTGCACAGGAGAAACATCACTAACTGAGTGTCAAGATTTCAAATGAGTTATGATTTCTTTCTTTGCTTATACAGGCAAGTTATATGCTCTTCTCCTGAGCCAGGCAAACATTCAGACGGATTTTGCTCGAGTAAGAGTGTAGTCCCAGGGTCCCTGACCTGTGGGACCCTCCAGTCTAACCCATAGTCACAGGAAATCAAAGAAAGAAGAAAGCCAGGAATGATGTTTCTCTCGCTACATAATTTGCTTCCCCTTGATGTCCACATATTAATAAAAAAATATGTTGGCATGTGCTGTAGAAACTAAAATTTCCCCATACCTTTTCATATTCTTCAAATATAAATGATGGATTAAAGTTGGATGGTGAGACTTGACATAGTCCCCAATCCCATCTAGTCAAAGAAAAAACAAAAGCATTTCTAGGTCAAGATTTATCTCATCCTTAAGTAAACACTGAAAATACATCAGATGAATCTCTCCTTCAACGCGTCAACTATAAAAGGAGCATGAGACAGCCACTAACTGAGCAACAGACATCTGCCTGGTGGACGGTTCGTGTTAGGGGAACCTATTCCCCCTGTTCCTGGAGCAGTCATTCCAAGCCTACCCTTATCAAGGAGACCTTTCAGCGGGTCACTTTTTCTGCTAGCACCTCCCACATGCCAGTGCAAATGTCCGCCATCTATAAAACCACCTCGCAGAAAGGCTGACTTGGAGTCCTAATTGCTGTTAGCTCGCTGAACTTGACTCAGACCTACTTTGAGAGGGACATACAAGACCACTTCTACCCTTTGCAGGATATGTCATCTTGCCATTTACCGGTGTCTCTAATTATCCAAGTGCTTTAGTTCTAACCAGCCAATTTGGTAAATCATTCCATGAAATTACAACAGGAGTTACCTGTGATAGCGTTGACATCTTTGCTGAGCTAGCAAGGGCTTTTGTAGCAGCCATGGAAGGATATTGTCAAAATGCTGCATACCAGCAGTTGTGCTCTCCAGCCAGTAGCAGCTAGGGCAAATTAATGTTTAAAACATGTTTTGATTTAATCAAATGGATGACCCTCCTGCAATGTGTTGCTTTCTGAAAACAGCTGAGTGACCATTATGTTTTATGCTAACTATTAAAACATTATGGCTGCATTATATCGTTAGAGTCCAGTAAATAAGAATTTCCACACATATTTATCTGGTCGAGCTCATCACCACTCTTGACAATTGAAAGGTGGAAATTCTTTCGTTTTGACAAACAGGAAATGAAGAAGCATAAATGCACTGAGCCTGACATTTTCAAAAGACCAGAGTAAGTCAAATGCCCAAGCTTGGGAACCAGGCACTAACATTTTTATGGCTTGTTGAAAATCCCAAACCTATCACTCCTTTTTCTCTCAAACCACTGAGGATCAGTAATCCTCACTTTCCAACTCATTTCCACCAACAAAGTGAGGTTGTACCACTTAGGGTAAAATGAACAATATAACAATGAGGAGCTTTACAGGAATGCGTGTCATCCTCATCAGTAGTCTGGTTTTTAGGGAACAAAGATGGTACAGATGCTACATTTGGTGAAACACAGCATTAGGTTTTTGGATATGGACATTTGATGTGTGATTTGGCTTGAGATGTTCTTCCAATAAATTTTGGACAAAATCCTCTATTTTTTCTCCATCTTTTGTGAGGCCAGATTCATGCTGGTATAATACAGAATGAGTTTGACCCAGTCACTTTTTCTGTGGTCTGCTTCTTTGTATTCAAGCTAACTATGCTTCCAAGGTCTGACTTTATGAACATTTCAGGGAACAGATACACATGTAGCTCCTGTGAAAGGCTACACGAATCCTAGAATGCTGCAAAACTCTTTAATATGTGGATTGTGATCAGAATCAATCACTGGGCTATTCATCCGATGCTATTCAAAGGCCCCATAAAGTATGCGAATAACCTTCATTTCAGAATTTCAATCAAGGTATTTATTGAGAAGTGTGCTGTATCTTCTGGTTTAAAAAATTTTTTTGAGGGATAGAGTGGGGCTATAGCCCCAAAATAGAAAAAGGTACACCGATAATGAAAGTGCATTTTAAGAAAAAAAACCAACAATGTGTAGTCTAAAAATCCCACAAATTCACAGATAAGAAATTCAATTTATTTAGGTGCTTCAAATATCAGATTTCACCTTACACCCAGCAAATAGCCAATGAAACAGGTGACTTTAGGTACTTAAAGCTAGAATATAACACAGAGACTAGGACTTTTCAAATGAACCTCAAGGGAAATCAGTGCCAAATTTCCAATGCTTATCCGTGAAAGACAAATTCCTTCTGATTTTTTTCATTTTAATCTGACCCAGCCAAAATACATCTGGCAGTTGCTCAAAAGGTAAAAGCAGTGGTTTGATTGTCAGAAGTACTGGGGACCCATGACTCTCAGTGAAGCCCAGAAGGGCTTAATTGATGAAAAACTTCTAAAAACCAGATTATAAGGGTCTTAACTGGCTCTTTTTTTTTTTTTTTTTTTTTTAAAGAATCTGCTCTCATTTTTTCATTTTAGTTTTCACTCCTGACAGTAAACTTGATTCTCACTTGCAAAAGACTTCTATTAATTAAATTATCTTTAGTGGAATAATCCTTCATTCCCTATCATTGCCGTTGAAAGAAGAATCAGGCTTGTATTACTTTCTAGTTGAGATTGGTCATGAATGAAGAATCTGGTATGCCGTTCAAAAGCAGTTAAAGATTCTGATTTGCCTTAAAAATCAGAAAAAACTGCAGAACGTCATGCCTGTTTTCGGAATGGAAACTCATCCCTGGTTTTCTAGAAGGCCGCGGCTGATCAGGCAAAAGAGAATAGAGTAAGTCTAATTCTAAGTAGCAGTATTATTATTTAAGCTTTTAATGGTAGGCAAAGGGAAAGCTACTGAAAATTGCCTAGAACTAGAAATAAGAGTGAGTTTATGTCAAAATATGACCCGAAGTCCCACTCATCCTGACTGTCCTTTGTGAAAATAAATTGGTATTTCTATAAGGCTTTGAAGAAAAAATAATGTAACTGCTTGCACAATTACCTCAGGAGAACAGGCTGTATCCTACTTTCCTTTCAGCTGCTAATCAGACTGTCTATAATGAAAACATACGCTCCCTCTAAAATCAATGAGAGGTCCATGCCTCCGCATAGGATTCACACTGTGCCTACACTGCTAGTAAGGGCTGACTTCCTAACTTAGATTCTTAAATATAGATGCCTAAAATCAAATACCTCATCCAAGATTGCATCTGGGCCTAAGTAAAAGCGTTAGCCTAAAGGTACAAAACAGACAAGAAATCCAACCACGTACGTCTTACCCAATGCAATTCCAAGATTTGAAATGGGAAGACAATCTGGTGGTCTCCTTACATTACCCATTATTCTCGTCAAGTCCCAGTACTTCCAGGAATGATTTTCCCCCAAGCAGTGATCAGAACAGCACTGCAGTCCAGAATTTGGGTAAGATGCAGACGTTAAACCACCTGATGTCAGAGAAGTAGAAACATCAAGGGAGGAGACATCAAGAAGGGCTTTGCATCATTCCATCTAATTTTCATTGTAAAAATGTAAACTTAACTCTCAAGTGTCTTGTTAGGCAAGTTCAGCAAATGGGAAGCTTGAGCAAATGAGTTTCACTTTTGCTAGCTGAGATTGTTTTGGCATCTAGAAATATGCTTTGGATGATAGGAACATGGTTAGGAATTTGAATACTTACCCCCCTTCCCCCAGTCTTGTAATAGCCTCCTTGAGAAATGCCTTCAGACTATTGCATTTATATTACTGGTCTCAGATCATTTACATCTAATCTTCCAGTGCGGTTAACAAAAGCTGGGCTAGCATGTGCAAATGTAAATAACGTTTTTTTGACGTGAAATCCCAGTTGAACTACATAACAGACTTCAAAGCGGGTTTAACATTAGCAATGCCCGCCACACTGGTTATTAAACTGCTTTCTGTAAGAGCTAGGGCTTTAATTTATTCATCTATTTTGGCTGCAGCAAGCCCTGTTTCCCCCTTCATTTATTGAGATACTTTTGAAAAGAAAATATTTTAAAAGAAAATATTTCAAAAAGGACAAGTGAGGTATAAACCAGCAGAGAAAGGAATGGGTACAATAATGTTAATCTAATCCATCTGGAGATGGATGCCTTTATGCACAGCCTGGTTACTATGATCTCAGAGGGGTCTGGGTTAAGGTATCCTGTTCCACCTCTGGCAAAGGAGGTTTCTTCCACACTATTAAGCTCAGCATCATAGTCTGCGAGAAAGTCCTGTGGCAAAGCACAGTTGGCTGGCTGTTTCTCAGGAGAAGTCATCTGGGTGCAGGAGGGGATGGAATCCCGGCATAGGAGTCCATTAAACAGCTCAGAGAAGAGTCTGTCGAGCTACAGACTATCCACAGGACATCAGAACATAAGACCCACTAGGGTATCTTCCAAAAGACTGGCTCTCTCAGACAGTTACAGCCAAAAAATGAGAAGAGGGGGAGGGGAGTGAGGGAAAGAAAAAGAAGGAAAAAAAAGTGCTGCTGTTGTTTCAGTTTATATTCTTTTGAAAAGCCCCCCCCAAGTAGTTTAATTTTCCGTTACATGAAGTGGAAGGGGAAGAATGAGAATGATGCGATTGGTGGGGTTTTACGTTCTAATGAATTTCTGCAAAACACAAAATGTCCAAGCCCGTAGGTGCTAAGGCATTTTTGACATATTTTGCTGTTGGAGTTTATATTCTAATGGATGTGCAGCGCCTGCTTCAAGCCACAACGGTATAGAAAAACTCATACCTGTAACCAGTGGTTTCAGTCACATAAAGCTCAAAGCCACATAACGCTCGAATGCATTCCTCCTTGCTCAGAAGCTCAGCTAAAGAAGCAGCAACGTCCAACACTGCCGCAGGCTGCACAACGGTCTCTTAGTTTTAGATGAAACCCTTTGGTGGTAGAATAAGTGCTGCAACTTTGTCAAACAGATGCAGCAATCGTTATGTTTCTTTTTCAGGATGGGGCTGCTGGAATTCACACACCACGCCTGACCCCAGGAAGGGAAGCAATTCTCCAGTTACGGGCAAATGGCTTTTGGATACAATAGTGAGCCAAACGCCTGTAAAAACAGAATCACATGTACCACAATGTCCAGGTCCGTCAAAAGTAAAAGCCCAGTTTGTAAAAATTACTTGACATTCACTAGAATTTTTTTTTAAATAAGAGAGAGCAAACAGAACATAAAGGCAAAGCCAAAGCATCTCATGTTGATATTTTTCAAATGGAAAATTTTGATTGTTTTGTATTTTTTTAATATTGAGTTATACATCATCTAATGGAAAATCAAAATAAAAAGCAAAAAAATATTTCTTTCTGCCAATAAGAAACAGATCCGCTTCCTCCAAAATATTTTTCAGGTTTTTGCTTCATGGAAAAGTCTGGAATTTGGAGGGAAAAGAGGATTTAAAGGAAACTAATGTTTTGTAGATGCAGGTTCCCATCCTCCACACAAACTGAGCGGTTAGAGCAATCCTCATCAAATCAATCAGAAATATGAAGAAATCATACTTAGAACAGATCATTGCAGAAAAAAGCACTAGATGGTGTATTCATGGTTTTCACTGCAAAGCTTTCCTGCACTTCAGAATGAGATAGTACATTGTAACACGCAGGTTTCCATGGCAAACATCTAATTTCAATATAAACAGAGTATGCTAAAAATGTATCTCACTGGTAGTGGCTAATGCCTAGGGGCTGTAGAGATCACCTTCCTCTTTTCAAACTACATTCACAGTTACTTATTATAAACAGACATTAGAATGGATGCAGAATTGTAAGCTTCTGAAATGAATATCTCATCTACATTCAGTGGTGCACAAGAGCTGAGAAATCTGCTGCAGTATGTAAATATGCACTTTTTTTCCAGATGCATTCCACCTTCTTCTGAATAATTCCCAAGAATGTTTACTTAATGTGCTAAACTGCATGAGCAGAACCAACTTATTTGTATTATTTTGTACTAATCTTTAACTTTTTAGCTCCTGCGTCTGCCTTGCTACCATAACATTAGTATCAGTGTAACTGAGCAACATCAAAAAATGTGGAGTGCTCAACAGGAGGTGGACTGTCGAGATGGAGCAAGAACATTATCCTATTTAACACAGACTACTTGATTGAAAGGGCGGGGGGAGAGGATCACAAGTAAGATGCACACAGTGCCTTGTCTTTCACTTATTTTAGAAAATACATACAGAGAAAAAGAATTATATGATTAATTCAGCTCCATATAAAACCAAGAAAATCCATTACAGTTCTCTTTAAAAAAAAACTGTATGGGGAAACTACAGTTTGCACAAACTAACACAGCAGGTTGGTTGCAGAGTGACTATTAAAACACAGGCCTTCCCATTTTTAGGTCTGCATCATACCTACTGAACCATGGCACATCCCAGAGGTAACAATACTGAATTTTATTTTTGTTTGTACAATACTAGGGAAATTAGGATCTGCTCAATTTAAGGCAATGAATTTAATTTAGACCTCAAATCGTTTTTCACTTAGAGCCCCAGAAATCCCAGAAAACACTTTTAATTTTCACTTTTACACAAAAAAAAACCCCAAACAACCCAGCAGATGGAGTGATTACATGCAGATTTAAAAAAAAAAAAAGAAGAAACAAAAAAACAACCAACCAAACAAACAAAAAAAAGAGCTTCCACAACTCTCCTAGACAGAAGCAGCAGCTAAGTCTATTCAGCTTCATGGATGAATGACTAAATTGGTTTGGGAAGTCAGCAGTTCAAAAACAAATTGAGGACAATTTCCAGGCTACTCTTCAAAAACTTGTCCCCCTTTTTATTCATCACAACCCTCAAAGACTTATTTTTCATTGCCATTTTCTTCACCAACCTGGAAAGTTGATAAAGAGCCACATTCTGCTTCTCTCCATCTAAAATACTGGCATTTCTGAACAGAACAGCATCATCCCGGGGAGCTGAACAAGAGACAGACAAGACAGCACAGACTAAAAAGATGATTTTTGCTCCATTCCAGTCCTAGGGCATCATTCTGCTCACTGCTGGAAAGAACGGACACCAGTGGAGAGAAAAGGATTAAGAAATCAAGCAGAATATTTAATACAGGACCAATTTGCAAGCAACTAATTTATTTCAGCATTCAAGACTGCAGAATGGAAATAAGATAATGAAGGAGAAATACTTGAAGAGATGAGACAGCAAAACAGGCTGAGAAAAGGTGCCTAACCAATGAGATGTGTTATTATGTTCGTGTATTTCATCATCAACCACAAAAAAAGTTGAATTAGGCTCGTTATCATTGTTGGCCTTTATCCACAGGAAGATTTAATGTAAACATACCACTGATTACTTCTTTTTTTTTAATCTGCTGTTACTACTGTCAACATTTCAGCTCATCTGTGCTCCTGTCTGATAGCAGTACCTAGAGTTGGTCAAATACTGCAAAACGGTGTTTACAAAATGGTTGTACGAATTCTGAGCAGCTGCTTGGTTCAACCATGTTTGTGCCCCTTGTTGTTCATGAATATTCAAGTGAACATGTTTTTGTTTGCACAAATGGTTGGGGAGTGGCTGTTCCTGTATGAATATATTCTCATGCAAACAAAGATATTCCTGTGGGATCAAGAGTGTTTGCTAATTCACTACTAACTCCTTGTTATTCCCTTGTTAAAAAAGTTTTGGGCATTTAGTCAGAAATTGGAAACAATATCACCTGGCTCAATTAACCAGTTGGATGCTATCACACACGAGTACTCAGCAGCAAACAGCAAAAAGAGCACGAAACTCGGGTATGGCGAGTATGGATTTGAGCAAAAAGATTCCTGGAAAAAATTCAAAGCTTTTTGTGAACAGCATAAAAGAGTTAAACAGTGACTACTAGTCAAAATGAATAACCAGCCTGGTGCTCATAATGCATCTCAATTTGAAATCAGGTAACTGCTGCTGTTAGCATATTCAGGAAGGAGGGGAAAAAAAACCCAAGCTAGGCTAGCAGGTGTTCTCCTTAAGATTGCCTGCACTGTGTTCACTATGTCTTAAACGAATCTTTTTCTGGGTTACATACAACACAAGAATCTTTTTTTCTTTAATGTTTCTTCCAGCAGGAAAAGCAGATAAATGATGTATCAATGAATCTTGCTTAAAGATGCATCAGCTGCAACAAATTTGGGCATGACTGCCAAATGTAGAGCAGTCAGTGGGCTACTGGATCTCTGCAACGAGGTTCGGATCTACTGCCTTGCCTGTTCTGTACTCACCAAGTCACAAACAGCTTTTGACTGTTCTGAGGGTTAACCCACTCACCCACTCAGCAAAGATGAACATACTGGGAGTTTAGTTTGGGGAGGTTCCTGTTGATCTTCAGACAAGAGCCTTAGAAGTTTGAAAACAGAGGTTATAAAGTGCTTAAATTTGTATGATTTATCACAAGTTTTTACTATGCGGGAAGCTGAACTTGAGAAAAAAGAGAGACAAAACACACACTGAGTCTATTAATTATGTAGATGCATTTCTCATTTGCAAATGAGAAAGTAGCATATTTCTATAAATACAAAGAAAGTGGCACAGCATTATAATGCCAAGTCAAACATCAGTCAGCAGTAACATATTTATAGCTGATCCTGGCTTGGGGGAAGGGATGGCATAGATTGCATCCTGTAGATACCTTTTGTTTTATTTCCTATGATTTCAGGAAGCACTTAATAAAAAAAAAAAAAAAAGCATTTTAATCTGTTGCTAAGCAGCAAATGGGTGGACATAGTCATGTCCACATTTCACCGTGCTTTTTTCCACGGTACGCAAAATTTCTGGAGATTTAGGGTAATTACAAAGAAAGAAGCAAAACTCCACATTACGTCATTTTTAGGACAGTACCCGTTTATCATAACACAAAGGTTATTATGTCAGTGTTGCTCAACTTGTAATGATTTTGAAAAATACTGGTTTCAAGATACTGATTGAGTTGTTAGGGAGGCAGAATTAACAATATAAAACATATCTGCAATGGTACATTAATATGAATCCTTTTTGGCCACACAAAGACTTTTTCTATATTTCTTCCTTTATGCTAGCAGTTGTACATTGTGATACCCTCCTGGCTACAGGGAAACTTCGCAGAGCCTTTCACAGCTCTGCAGAAAGCCCTCCTGCTAGCACATATCTGCATCTTAGAACACCCATCTAAAGATTATCTGAAATAATTTAATTAATATTCTAGTTTCTGCAATTACATATTGTTATTCACACCTAGGGACTCCAGAATGCATACATATTGAGCAGAAATTAATATTTATGGTTATAAGCATAATTATTCTGAAACATTGGGGGAAAAAAAAAAAGATATGAAGATATCAGTTATTATTGACCTAAAAAGACCCAGCTCAAAACTTAACTACTTCACAGATTTCAGGGCATGGACTTAATTTGTGAGGAAGATAGGATTTACCATCTCATATTATAAACCAGACAATTTAGCTTAAATGTTGTTCAATTGTTTAATGTCCCGGCCTTTAAAGCGTGGATAGCATTTCAGCCTCAAAACTGGTAAGTATTCTTCCTCAGGGTAGACACTTTTATTAGTTTATTCCTTCCTATGTGCTCCTTGCAGAGAATTTTACTCATTTACAACACACTTACTTCTTTTTCGCTCGAGGAATAACTGGACAATGTTTTTGCCGAGAGCAGAGTCATCCCCGCCAGGAAGCCCTGAGCAACCCCAAATTCAACCCTGGCTGCCCAAAAGCCCTAGGGGCTGTAGGTCAGCTAGCATACAACAAGGATCCTGGGGTTCCGTGATCCCCGTCCCAGCTCCGAAGTACTCTTAACATGTTTTCTCTTGTGGGAAACACTTCAAAGGCTCACGAGACTATTCTGAGGAGTTGGGGAGGCCGCCTGCGGGCCAGGAATCAATCCCTCAGCCCCGACGGGGTCTCTCCTCTTTCAGGCAGCCAAGTCAGCCTCCCTCTGTCTCGCTGTCACAGTCGGATGCTTCGTCTGTGTCAACATCTTGTTTTCAAGTCCTGCTTTGAATTTTTGTTAGCAACCTGCACAAAACAAGGCTGACAGAAAGGGACAGCAAGAAGCCTTGCTGCAAAACTGTGACAACACAAAGTACTCGCACATCTATAGCTCCAGAACAAACAGGCTGCTCTGCAAGCAGCAGAATCAAAGAGGGCTGGAGTGCTCTGGCCCTGCAGCTTGGGGACGACTGTCCTGAGGTCTGATAAGGTGCCAGCTCCAATTGCAGGTTCTCCCTGCATTTGAAGCCTTCCTAACACCTCTGTCTGTGCCGATTATTTTGTATTAGCGAGGGGTCTGAGCTCTCCATATAGCCTCTTCCTCAAAAGCGCGCTTGCAGCGGCTTCTACCCAGCCACCTACTCCTGCAAAACCCACAGCAGTTAATTGCCTCTGAGACAGCCCTACCCTTCTGCCAGTGGGGCTGAACTCAGTCAATGGACTCAAATCACTGAGGAGAGGAGTGAGGGATAAAGGAAGAGATGAGTATATCTTCAGTATTGGTTCTTTAGGAAATAAGGCTAAAAATAGAAGCCTTGCCATAATAAGAAAAAATAGATTCTCTCCTCTTGTAAATAGTCTCACAGGATGAAGAGTAGCAGTATCAATTCCTATTTTAACAAATTCAGCTGCAGGAGATTTAATTTTTATCCAAAGACACATCAGAGAAAATTAAAAGTCATTGATCTTGTTCATCTACCTCCCTTTCTTCTCCCCCTCCCTCCCAGTTTCAGATTTCAGGCACTTACAAAGAAAATTAAACACAGTCATTAAGGAAGCACTAGAAATCACTTGCCTCTCAGCATCTTCTTATTTCCTAAAAGGAAGCCCATCAAAGAAGCCTTTGAAAAGCAACAAAACATCCACCTCCCAGCCCCCAAAGCTTCCATTGTTTTGGAAAAGTTGTGGCTGGCTACATCCCTCTGTGCCCTCTTTAAATCAATTATTCACAAGTGTGCTGACCTTAATTTATTCCCAGGGCCTCCTATGTGACATTGTTTAATTTGATCTTGTTACTCACTTATGGCAGATAAGAGGTTTGAGGATTTCTTTTTAATCTTTTTCACTCAAGTGACTCAATCCTAAGAAAAATAATGATTTGTTTCTGACCCATTTTTTATGAGTTGATTGAAAGAAGAATGTTTTTTAGTTTTTTTAAAGTTAAAAAGTAACAGAAAACAGAAGAGATGTCGCCCTTCTCCAAGCAAAACTCGAAGACTGATTTAAGCACTAATGTAAATTTATAGATAACAGAACCTGTAACAGAACTATTTTCAGCGCTTTCTCTTGAATTGCCCAAGAATGCAGTTTTAATAGTTTCTTTCTAAAATTACTTTATCAAAAAGAAATGTTGTTGTCATGGAATATCTGCTCTTTTAGATAACTGCTGTGTCTACATTTCTTTTTTTTTCTGTCCCTAACAAAAAACTCAATTATAGCGCTGAACATTTGGGCAAGATCTCAAATTAACCGGAATACATATCCTTAGAGAAATCAGCTGTGCATTAGGAAGTTCATGACAATACTAAAAAAACATTGTCCAGCTGAATATGCTTTTACATTTTGAGGGTTTTTTTTCCCCTCCTTGTTCCTATGAACATGTCAAGAACAGTACCTTTATCAAATAAGGCGGAAAATGGGCCAGGTTGCTGAGAAACACCTTACACAGCAAGTTGGTAATAAAAATGGAACAAGAGAAGGCTGAGGATCAGATTTTCTCTTGGAAATTGAGCTGGATCATATTAGACCCAGATGATTGCTTATGAACCTGAGAAACTTTCTTCTGTAATGCCATCAAATCAAGTTATTCCAGCTTCTGGCAACAACAACCGGGGAAAAAGAAAAGGGAAGAAAAAAAAAGCCTTATGTACAATTAAAGTGAAGGGGAAAACGCGCAGCTTCTGTTCTGCTTTTTACAGATGGATGTTTTTTTGAGGGCAGTACTCTGGGAGATCTTGTGATACAAAGCAGCAGAATGTTTTTAAACTCTAAGCTAAAAGAGAAGAATTCCAATTGCACATTTGCCTTACAAAGCTTTAGGGATTTTTATAAGCAGCCTAAAATTATTTTATTCTTAATTACTCTGAATATTTTATTTTGACTATTTTCAACTGCAAAGATAAAATGTTTCTTTAATGTATGTGCATTTTGCAGCTAGATACTAGGAAAAGTATCATTTTAATTAATTGTGAAAAATTAATACAAAATTGTATTTGAGATTAAAAATGACAGTTTTTTCTACTAAATTGTATTGCCAGAACATGGCTGGAAACCCTTTGCATATTCAGAAGGCTATGTAAGGTCATGGTTACTCACTGAAACAACAAAAATACCAGATGAAAATCCACAGAATATGTTAAAAACCTAAAAACTAGTATCAGTAGTGTGGCAATCACTAGTTTGTAACTAAATAGATGATTGAGGAAAACCAACTTTATTCATTTGTCTCAGCAGCAATGCTGAGAAGTGTTTAAAGGTTGTGGAAAGCATTAGGTAGAAATCCGTAACGCTGAGCAAATATCAAGAGCTGTTCCAATCAAACAAAAGAGGGGAAATTTTAGTAATTTTTTGTCCAAACTACAAACACCTACAGCTTATCTGCAAAGGGAAATTAAGGCTTAACATTTATTACAGCTAAAAATATGAAAGAAGCCTATAGCATAGCATCACACAAATCCAGGAAAAACGGTCAGGTACAATTAAAGGTCAAACATCACCAGTCTGCCCTCGTGGAGACTCAGCGAGAGTGAGGGACATTAACTAGGAAAATTCTCTGCATCGTTACAGGATCACCAAATTACCAAATTTAGAATGAATTAATCAGAATATTAAAAAAAAAAAATTTGCTTCCTAATTAACCATGTTACAAGGCAGCATCTTCAGTCTTATTTCTCAGGGACACACTCTGATGCATATGCAGACTCCCAAGGATCTTTTTGATACTGAGATTACATTGACTTCAGTGGGAGTTTGGTTCCTAAATTCAGCCGTATCCAGGCCTGAGTCACTAAGGACTTCGCAACCTTTAGGCAGATGCATGTGCTGGCTTGTTTGACAGAGCAGCACAGAGTATACAATCAAGTGAAGTTAAAAATGTTGGTTTGCGTGCAGGAATCATACAGAAGAACCTGGAGAGAAATTCTGTAAAAAATTTATCAGAAGTGTTGAAAAATCACTATCTCAAGTGAGGCTGGGCTGCTTGCCTTTCTTCTTTCTGAGAGCGAATTGGTAGAGAAATGAACAAATATTATCTGGTTTATCTTCAGGTTGGTTTTCCCCCTCCCCCTGAAGTGCAGTGTCTTACTGATTAAAAAAAAAACCCACACCAAAGGGAAATGAGTCATCCACACAGCCCTAGCTTGAAGCTAGGTTTGACAGCGCTCAGAGGAATAACAGTCCGCATTTTTTCCACCAAAGAACCCGAGGACAAGTATTCTAAAATTTTTGCGGCTAAGTTCCTTCATTGGGAGGCATGTCCCCCTCATCTGTTCATCCTCGGCCCCCGTCCCTTGGCCCAGACGCAGGCTGACCATGGCGCACAGGCAGGACCGTGAACATGAAGCTTCCTTGGAGAAACCTCCTGAGACCTGGTAGTTGTGCAAGGCCCACTGTCAGCCCTAATCCAAGCCCTTGCTCAGGCTAGGATGGATGGCTAGAGATGTTTCAGAGACAGGAGACTTTTTAGATCCACTCAGTTCCTTCAGAGTTGTCTGACTAAGGCACCAGCGTGAAGAAGCATTTGACCCACGAGTTCCTTGTCCTGGTTTTGGCTGGGATAGAATTAATTTTCTTCCTAGCAGTTCATATAGTGCTGTGGTTTGGATTTAGTATGAGAATAATGTTGATAACACACTGATGGTTTAGTTGTTGCTAAGTAGTGCTTACAGTAGTCAAGGACTTTTCAGCTTCCCGTGCTCTGCCAGGTGCACAAGAAGCTGGGAGGGAGCACAGCCAGGACAGCTGACCCAACTGGCCAATGGGCTATCCCATACCATATGA
>NW_009231326.1:58513-63744 GCF_000690835.1 Fulmarus glacialis
CGCGGCTTTTGCTTTCCCTATTAAACTGTCTTTATCTCAACCCATGAGTTTTCTCTCTTTTACCCTTCCAATTCTCTCCCCCATCCCAGGGGGGGGAGTGAGCGAGCAGCTGGGTGGGGCGTAGTTGCTGGCTGGGGTTAAACCACGACATTCCTCTATTTTGCCTTGGCCAAGGACCAGCCCACACAAGCCTCCCCAAACCTTTTGGCTGATTCTCTCTGGCAGTGGAAGGAAATGAGAGCAGCCTGTGTGATGTCCGGTGAGAGCTCCTGTGTGAGCCCTCACACCAGCTCCCCCAGTTTACGTGCACAGTGGTCTCAGCCATGGCATCAGGAGTATGGGCAGGTCACACGTGGCACTGAGAAGATGCAGCCACCCCAGCACCTTTCATATAGTTTGTGGATGTGCTG
Organism: Fulmarus glacialis; assembly: GCF_000690835.1. Taxonomy (NCBI): domain Eukaryota; kingdom Metazoa; phylum Chordata; class Aves; order Procellariiformes; family Procellariidae; genus Fulmarus; species Fulmarus glacialis. Next base: position 58,924 of record NW_009231326.1, read on the forward strand.
CTCAGCACAGCTGCGAACACACAGTCCTCACTGCAAAATCCACCCAAGAAACAGCAAAAATAGTGCAGGAACAAACCCACATCCCAATCCTTTACTGCTTTACGTATGGCTCTGTACATGCAAGTGCAGTGCAGAAAACAACTAGCAAAGCATGATGTTCTACAACATAACTGTGAAATTGCACTGCTGTTAAATGGTGGTTTGCATTCACTTCTTAAAATTAGCACCGGTTCCCTTTACTGGATAACAGAGAATGATCATGGGAGCAGTACAGTTTTGTTATAATACCTGGATTTTAATAGTACATGTATTCAGAATTATTCCTTTGGAGTAAAAGAGACTCTAAACATGTAACTGTTCAGCTTTATTAACTAACAGATAATTATGTATTAAAATGCCCTGAAATTGCATTGTAATTTTAACATAAACTACAACGTAATTACAGTCTTTGTAGTGTAAAGTATGACTATAACCCAGTAATGAATTAAAGATGAGAAATAAGCATATAGACTAGTTTGTATTTAGAGTAGACATCTCCGTAATATTCCCCTTGCGGATCCACTTTCAGGAATACGGCCTGACTCTGCTTCACACCTGAGGGGCCCAGAGTGCCAGATCTGGGAACCACCAATCTGTAAATAAGTAACAGAACAAGACTGGTGTCTTGCGCAGGCAAACACGGCGCGCCTGTCCTATTGCCGGGTTTCCTGAGCTGACCTAACAAGTGTAATTGCTCCCTGCTATGCATTTCCCTTTTGGAAACAGCTTCCTGCATAATTTGAGGCTGGCAGTTTTCCCCACCGCAGTGCAAGCATGAATGGAAACTGCTGGTGTAATAGCACTGCTTGTTAGGCAAATGTGTCAAATCTTATTTTTTAAGTGGAAGAGAGATTATTAAAAAAAAGGTGGGGTTTTTTTCCCCATTTGGTACAAATATTCCAGTGTATCTCAACTAACTCTTCAGCTACAAATTCAAAAAATTTGCTTTGCTAAGAATTTTAACTGGCTGTGCAAATTTTTGCCATCTGTTGCACTGTTTAACTGCAGAGACAAACCCAGCGTAATTTGCCATTGTAGCATAATAACATTAGATCGATGATTTATGGGGCCTTGAATGTTCTTTACTCAGAGCAGTGCGCTTCTGTTGGCCTTTGCACCTATTCCGAATACAAACTCAAACACGAAGCTGCTCCCCTCCCTCCACTGCAGTCCCTCTATGTCAAACACAAATCCTCTCATATCAGGTATCGTACCACTGTGCATGCGACCCCCAGCTTACAGTGTAACAAGTCCAGGGAAAGGACGCTGTTAAACTCTGCTATCTTGGAACACGTATAAATAATTCACAGGTTTCCTATAAATATTTATCCCTGTAACCTCCATTGTCATTCAAATAAAGGTTACAGTCTTCATCCGTGTCCATTTTGCATATACCAACCATATCATCTGAATTTTTCAACTGTCTTCTCTACTTAATTTATATCTTTCTTAAAATTCAGATGTACAACAGGTTTTCTCATCGCAGTTAAACAAAAAGACTCCCGATTTTCCTTTGTCTTTTTCCTTTTAACCCGTGCTTATCCATTGGCTTCAGTGGAACTCCTGTGGGCTTACATGAAAATGAGAGCCAAGTCTGGGATTACATCTTTCTATGGTTTTAAATAAAAATGTCATGATATTATAACCGTATCGGTATGGTACAAATACATCTGAACCGTAACCCAGGGGATGGAAAATATCCGTGAACTTCTTACACCTTCCCTAAATGCTAAACTGACACAATTTTTTTTTTTCCCCCACATGCAGTCTCCTCTCTTATCTCTTGAAAAAGAGAACTCCCGCAACAAAATCATCCTGAAATTTGGTGGCTTTATAAGCCAAAATTAGACATTTATCTGCTATCATCACCTCAGGAAGAAGAAAGGGGAAACAGGGAAGAGAAGCAATAGAAGTTATGAATGCTCATAAGCAAGAAGAGAGCAGTCAATCAGTTACAAAATGACTCCCTCCAGGCTGCAGCAGTTTGGTTTTGCCAAAAAGTCATCACCAAAAAAGCATCCGGGGATAAGAAAATTCCTCTAAGTGGCCAGCTTTTTGCTGAGGAGAGATATTATGAACCATAAAAATTATGTGCTGCTTCTGTTTCATGAACATTACATAATTGCTAAACTAAATAGCCAGAATAAACAGAGAACGGGCATTTTTACTAGGCTCCAGAAGAGTAAAGCCATAAAGAAAATAACTCATGAAATTTACAGGAGAGACCAATTTCAGACCATATGTTGGGAAGGATCTTCATCCAAATGTATGAGTCAATGTGTAAGCTAAGTGTTGCATGCAGAGTTTGTGAGTTTGGGACTGCGTGAGGTTTGGGTTTCTCAAAGCTTTCATGCTGGCCTGCTTTTATCCTCCAAAACATGATACATCTACCTGACTTTCTGCATCACAAATTTTCCCCCACTCTGCACTGTGAATCTGAGCAGAAAGGAAAAAATACAATTACTCGACTTGCTCATGGTATGGATGCTTCAGCACATGTGTAATTCTTTTTACGCTCCAGAGCCTTAAGTGCTTGATTTTGCAATCATGTAAAGACATAGCACAATTATAGCCAGGACTGACTGCAATCTGAGTCTATCACAGTATTCTGTAATCCAGATCCCTAGCTTTTTTTCTCTGTTGTCTTCTGACTAGACGCTTGTCTCTTTATTTACTTTTGTGGTGTGATTTATACACCTTATAAAATTATTATTTCAAACCTGCCTGTAGGCAACAGCTGTATGACTGCATAATTATCACTAAGAGATGGCAATGCTAGAAGAAGATCCTCTCATACAAAAAAACCTCATCTGGCATAATCACTCATTTATTTGTTTAATAGATGAAATTAGTGAGAGAACAGAACACGGACAATAATGAGGGTGTTACAGACGAGCTTTGCCGCAGCACTCTGCCAAGCGCTACCCCCCAGCTCAGCATCCGACTTGAACAGAAACTGCCAAGTACAGCTGGCCCAAAAATGACTGTTCTGTTTTACAAAAACTTTCCAAAGCTTTAAAATTTGTTTTTCTTCCACATTGAATAGTGGAACTTTTCAAATATGTTTGTGAAACAAACTATGCAGGAATGTCCATTAGATATGGAAAAAGAAAAACCATCAGGGGGTTGATTTGGAAAATGTTTCTTTAAGCAATCACAAGATCTAGCATAGACCTCAAAACCTCATCATTAAATTGGGAGCCAGAACGTAACGGATGAGCTCACTTGGGTTATTTGGGGGCCATACGTAGCAGTCACTGCCTTGTCACGCAACTGCATGCGCGTCTCTCCTGCCGCCAAAACGCTGGTGTCCTCGTGGCAGCTTCGAGTCAAACCGCTGGTCTCGGATGGCCAGAGAAGGCTGAGGGCCAAAGGTACCGTCTGGCCAAAGCTGATCAGAAGGCAGCAAGGTCTGTACCTTCTTTAAATGCAACGGCTGGTTTTAAAGGGAGGACTACGTTACGCTGAAAACAGTCCCACAGCCCTGCTGCCAGCTCTGCAGGGACTGGGGGCCCTTGTGGCCGGGGCCCGTCCCACCATCCCAACCAGGAATATAAATCTACTTCCCTTTTCCGACCTTTCCCAGCATCCTACGGGATGTTTCAGAGAATGTCATTGCCAGCTGCCCTCCACTCTGAAGGTGGCTGATATTGTTGCTGAAGAAGTGGGCTCTAGTTTTTCTATTCGCACAAAAAGGCAAGTTTTTAATAAGTAGTAAAACAAAAACATTGTGTGCATGTGTTCTATAGCCTGTGTGAATAAGTGCTGAGGATGACAAACATAAGCAGAGTACTTGACTTGTCTACTTTGGGCATTAAGCCTCTTATCTCAAAACTGAGTATCAAGAGCAAGAAAAAACATTCAGTCTGGTGTTCTAACAGGAAGTATTTCACTGAAGCAATTCCAGCTTTGTCTACATCTCTGTTTGTTTCAACTCCTTGAAATCCTAACATTTAATCTGGATTAAGGGAATTTTATTTGCAAAACTAGAATTGCTACTTGAAACAGCCTGACAAGTTTTTAATCCATATTTAAACACAGAAAGTATAGTAAAACCTTCCTAACAGTTGACCAAAAGCTTCCCAAAGCCTTTGCTTATTAGGTGACCTTGATAGCTAACCAATATGGGCTTTTCCAAATGATCTTGGCTGTTGCAAATATTCATAGCATCAATGACAAAAACACGCCAAAGTGTTACTTAGAAGCCAAGCTTTTACTGACAGGGTAGAGTCCAGGATCTGGCAAATATACTTAGGAAAAAAAGATGGCAGAATCATGTTTCCCTCCCGCCTGTGTGATTCCAAGCTCTGGCACCCTGCTTGCTCCGTGGGTGAGCGTCAGCCGGAGTTGCGCTCCAGCCTGTTAATTATTTCTGTGATTAACAAGCCAGGCACTGAGGTGGAAGAGACAGCGTCAACTCCCAGCACCTGAATTAGAAATAAAAGTGTTTACCCGCCTGAAACTTATTCAGAAGGATACGAAAGAATTATTCAGGACTAACTCTGCATGCAGGTTAGAGGCTGTTAGGATAACAAATGCGAAGGGGACGGTGGTAAGGGCTGACCAGAGCCTTTCAAAGCCTCAGCAAAGTGTTCCTGGCAGTGGCCCTGTGACTTAACTGATAAGTCCCCAAGCATCAGTTGATATGACGATTGTTTTATTTCTATGTAAGTAAGACTGACTTGATAAAAAAAAAAATGGAGAGCCCAGGAACGGAGAGCGCCCAGGAGTGCCGGGGAGCAGATGGGCTGAGGCGCTAGTGCGGCGGTGTGGGCCCGTACC
>NW_009231327.1:0-26380 GCF_000690835.1 Fulmarus glacialis
GGGTGATGTGAGAAGCAGAAAAGGCCTTGTCTCTATGTAAGCACTGCTCAGCATAACGGAAACATCCCTGTGTTATCAACACTGTTTTCAGCACAAATCCAAAATGTAGCTCCATACTAACTGCTATGAAGAAAATTAACTCTCTCCCAGCCTAAACCAGCACAAAGTATTAAATTGCATTTCACCCTCTACCCATTCTTTCCAATATATAGGGCTACATGTAAAAACACTTCTTTAGACACCAGTATCTTATCTTCCATCTGACTGAGCTGCACAGAACCTCATAGGAGTAATGGAACTCTTGGTTAGTTCTGGGAAATAAGGTTTGTTCATAAATCCTGTCCTTTAAAAGAAAATCAGTGCTGGAGACTCCTATATCAGTATTCTTTAGGTCAAAGGCTCATGGCAAGAAAATAGGTCTGACTGAAATGACACTCCTCCACCTGCAATAAAAAAAAGAGGAAAAAAATAAAATTGAGAAGATGATAAGAGGGTTCAATAATTTACTGATATCTTGGTTAAATTTAGCTATTTAGAAGAATTTAGAGATTTCTTGAGGTTCATTTCGGAAATACAGGTAGCATACAGGAAGATGAATGCATGTTTTATGTAAATAAATTATTTACAATCTTTGGAAGACAGACATAGAATTTGGCAACTATTTTATTAATTGAAAAGTAGTTCCAGAAGGATTTAAATTAGGTCACAAGTGTCTTTGGTTTGGTGTTAAAAAAAAAGAAAGTTTTGAAAAATCTGAAAAAGCGTTCTATTTGGAATTATTGTAACAGAATGCTTTATTTTAGATTTTTTTTAAGCCTTTCATTTTTAAAATAAATGATTTTTCATTTTGACAAAGAATGCATTCTTATTTAAGATTGGCATTTTTTAAAATGATAAAGAGGGGTTAGTTAGTCACACATTTCAAATCAAATAAAATATTTTGGTGTGACATTAAAGGTTTTAAAAACACTTTTGATAACAATGTTTCAGTTTGGTCTAAACTAATTTATCTTCTGCAGTTTGTTTAATTTGCCCATCAGACTTAAAAATTGACTATTCTCTAAACTTGCGCTGCAACACTAGCAATGAAAAAAACATCTGATAGAGTTTGAAATATATCTGCAGTATAAGTTTAAACAGGTTTAAAGGAGATTTTAAATATTTGATTGCAGATTTATAAAATTTTCATGCTCTGAAGCCATGACAGAAATTCCTGTTTTCACATATTCTTTCTTTCATGCATCAGCTATACCCATCCTATCTTGTCATCAGTACTTTTTGCAGATTCTTAAGAGTCTTTATTGATAATCACATTCAGATACAGAAAGTATATAGCAGAGTGCAGAAACTGACAGACTGCATAAAGTACTTCTCTAGATGGATAGCATACACTGTTACTAACCAAACTAGCTGTGTTCCTTGACACGTGATGAACCATGAGGAAGATGTAGAGCTCTTTCTATATTTCATATTCAGAAGTACCCTCTTTAACATGAACAGCCTTTCATTTTTTATCTTTGAAACAGGATAACAATGAGTAACTGACTTGAATACTGCTACATGTGGGTAGAATCCAAATACACAAATTTAAAAGAAAATTTTAAAAGTGTAAGTTTACTTAAGCTAAACTTCTGATAGTATTCATGTACATGAAAGAGTATTTATATTTTTCTTTTTAGTTTACTTTCATTTCTTCTTGCAAGAGCTGAAGAGTTCTATTTTAATTGCACAGAATTACATTCTCAGATTTTTAAGAACTGTAAAAAAAAGCTTTTAAGTACCAGAAAAGCAGAGTTGCATGTGAAATATATAGACCTCAAGAAACAACATAAAGCATTTTTTCAATTACCTCCAAAATGTAATTAAAATCCATTAATAATGGGTTCTAGAGACAAAGCTAAGACCAGGAGTAAAGTATTAAGTATTTGAGTTGAAAGCCTGTTTAGAGATTTCCCTAAAATAATATATATCCCAGCTTCCCATGTATTTATTAGCCTGTCATTCCACTCCAGCAAAAGTCTGGAGCTCTGACTTCCCACTCAATTTTTATCACAGGCTTTATGCTAAAGAAGAATTCAACAGTCCTAGCCACATTGAAGTCAAGGCTTTGAAGGAGGAAGGGGATAGTACAGGAGCAAGACCACACTTACCAACTAGGTAAGAATGATATGTATGGAATTATGGTTTAGTTTTTAGATTTGGATTGGGATCTAGATATTAAAATAACTAAAATGTTAAAGTAGTGCCAACCTTTTGCTGGACAAGCTGAACATGAAAGATCGTCATGAACGTTGCTGGCTTTTTGGAAGGTGACAGGAAATAGCTAGATACCTGTAAGACAGTTGCCCTTATTAAATCAAAATTCTTTGTAGATCTGATCTTATTTGAATGACATGCACAGCTGTGATATGACTGTGTTATTGCCTAATATCCGTAAAGCAGGGATGGGTAAAAAACTGTTCTTGCCTCAAGTACCTCAACAGAAAGCCTACCAGACAAAATTAAAAACATGACAGCTGATTTCCTTGTATATTAAAGGTTTCTCTAACCTGGGATTTTGGCTCGCTTGACATTCTCTAAAGAGAGGGAGAGAGAAGCTGTCCCTCCATCAGGCACAGCATTTGAAGCAATCTATGAAAACATAAAGAACTCCACAGAAATCTACAGCTCCCTGTGGAGTGAGTTTATCTGAGACTACTTAATGTCATTTCTCTCAGGTTGCTCTCAGCACACAGTTCTGAAGAACCTGTGAATTTACTGAAGTAAAATTTTCAAGAGAAAAGGTAAAACTGTCAAGTTTGTATTAACAGCTAGTTATGAAAGTGGAATAAAATTGGTTTAGCTCGTATTATAGGTGGGTCCAAATACAGGGTTTTGGCAGAGGATAAATTAAGGTCTTGATTTAGCAAAATATTTAAACAGATGGTGAAGTGCTTTGTTTTCATTAAGAAATGTGTGTTTTGCTTAATATGAACATCCTATTGTAAGTACTTAGGTAAAATGGAATAAACTATCTCTCTCTGAGCTTCATGATGGTGGATCTCCAATGCTTATACCTGGGCAGGCAAATTTAACATTAACCTGTGTATATCTGTTCAACTATGTCCATTCTGCCCATTATGGATATAGCTCGTGTTTACACAGCTCCAAATTTCACAATCTACAGAATGAATGATATTCAGTTTGGCTGCAGTGGGACAGGAGTTTAAACATTGTTTATGGTATCCCAGACAAATGTCTGAACCTTACAAAGCATCTGCCTCTAATTGTTAGGGAAATTCACCGTCTGCCTTACAGACAAGGCCTGGAGGGACTGCAGTAGTGATGTAACACTTCTTTTCCTCCTCATTTGTTCCCATCTGTCCATGACTCAGACAGACCAGACACCGAGTAACCAGTTTAGACAATTATAACCTAACATTATAAGGTGCTAGTGCTCAACTGGTGGCTGAAGCTCAGTGGTTTTCATGAAAATAGTAAGGCAGTTTTGAACTGAATTCTCCAAAAGGAGAGTGCTAAATCCCTACATCTATGTTCTCTCATCAGATAGCAGTGACAAAAGCTGAAATTTTAATTAAGAATTTAAGTGAGCAAAAAATCTATACAAGCGTCTGTTGTATATCTTTATTAATCCAAAGGCATTTTTAGAAATTATTTTTTGCAAGAATGCTTAGGTAAAAATCAGTGATATATATTTCTCGATGTTTTTTAAAAAATATATGGCCTTTTTTTTTCCCAGTGTGTGAGAATCTAAATGTTAAAACTGAAATATGTATTGCATTATTTTCTTTCCCCCTGCTGTTTTAGAAGAATTAATGGTAGGCATGGGCATTATTCTTCATGGTAAATTGTTTAGTTTTTGCTCTAAAACGTATTTTACCCTGTAAAAATGTGCATTTTATATTACAATGAAATAAAGCTATTGTATTTATGTATTCTGAATCATTAACTCTCTCTTACACTACTGTTTATAAATATATTTTTACTGTTCTCTTTTCTTTTACATGTCTCAAATCATCCAAGCAGTATCTGCACTTAAGTAACTCAAATTCTTTTAATTATGACTTAACGTTAAAGATGTACAGTTAAATAATCCATGAGTAAAACTTTTAGGGACAATATAAGTTTGGTTAAAACTGAAATATTCTCCTGCAGCTTCACTTAAAACTAAAGGGTTACTATTACTAAGCACATGAAATGTGTGGCTAACACTTGAAAAACTGATGTTTTATTTTACACATTTCGATGTTTCCTGGCTTTCTGGAACAGGAAGCTGCATTAATAGACTGCTGTGAGAAAGTACATTTCGTATTTTCAGCCCTAGAAACTTGTAGTTTCAGGATACTTGTAGGAAAACGTTCTTCAGAGAATTTCCAACCAATTTCATCCACTCATGGTTATTTTAACAAACTCTACAAAGACAAAGAAATTACACCTGCAAGCCATGCTGAGAAATATTTTGCTAGTTTTATAATCTTGCAATTTGAATCAAGAATACAAACTTGTTAGTGTTTTAAAATATAAGATAAAAGTAGTTGCAAACTGAGGTAGATCAACAATGACAGTAATGTACAAAGCAACAGAAAAAGTTAAAAAGCAACATCTTAAATGTTATTAGAAAACAGTTTTCTTAATCCAAGTTCAACTACTGCATTTTTTTGCTTTGCTAGAATTTTCTACTCTCTCCCCCCATAATTTAAGTATACCTGCTAGCATTTTTTTTTTTGTCTAGAATCAGAGATTTACTGTTAAATCTGTTACTTATTACAGTCAGACAGAATTGTTTTATTATGCATGGTTAATTCCACTTGTCAGGGCCCTGAGGTCAATGACCCTGCCCAGTCTTCTCTGGGGCCTTCCTCCAGTCTTGCCCATGGCCCAGGACCCCATTTCAGCACACCCCCCCCCAGGGCTGTCAATCCTTACCCCAAGGCCAGACACGAGCAATCCTAGATGGACCTCAGGTGCACGCTTGTAGCCATGTCCCCAGCCCGTCTCTGTCCCCATGTCCTGCTGCAGGATGTACCCTGACCCTGGCGCATCGCATCGCTTGCCCTGCCTGGGGCTGTCAATAAACCCCATTACAGGACCCAGCTCCACTCAACACGGCCAGACCCTGAGAGACAGTGCCCATTGGAGAGGGTACTGGCTGCCCTAGGGTTACCTTGGATCCCAGTCCCTCTTCCCTAAGGGAGCAGGCAGCCCTTGCTGCACCTTGACACCACTTTTTCTTGTTTCTAAGCTGCTTTTCGTACCTTTCTCAGAGATAAGTTATTTTGTTGTTCACTCATTTGTTTGTTTTCTCTCAAACTAGTTATATTGCCCTTTCTGAAATGAATCTCAATGAAAAAAAAAACAAATCCAAACCCAAAACAAACCCAGCCCACTACAAGTATGACAGGCTGGGAGTGGTTTGGAACAAATCTTTTCTCTAATCTGAAGAAAGGTGACCCACTGCTTCCAAAGGCCTAAGACTATCAATAGCAGGAGAGGTAGTCTGTGTCATAAAGTATGATAAATTCTATTTATATAGGATACGTCGAGCCTCCACTCTACTAGAGCCCTGGGGAGGGGAAAACATTCATGGATATTGGTCTGTGTGAAGTCTACTGGCTTTTTTTTTTAAATAATTATCTGAAAACTTTCCTTTTTACCTTAAGAAAAGAGGTTACATGGGCACCAAAGCTACAAATTCAGTAGTACTACAGGTATAGATGGGATGTACTCCTCTACTCCACAGCAAGTGCTTCACCATCCATTTAGCTACTGATGACTGTTCACTCATACCCCTGCATTTTGCTGCCAGTGCACTCTGGGATAGAAAACATTCAACCAAGAAGTAATTCTGTCTGAAGGTCTCCTCTCAGAATCGAGCACTGCAAAAAAAAAAAAAAACCACAAACCCTACAAACAATAAGTTACATTTCCTTTTTCTTTTTTATTGACATTTTTCTCCATGGAGGTGTTTAAAACCAAATCCTCTACAGAGTACTAGTCTTTCTTTTGTTTTAAAGATCTTTTTTTTCTATTAGCTAAACCATTAAATGATGGTATATAACATTTGAACTTACCTGTCTCCTTCTCATTCCCTAGTGATGGATAATTGCTCATTTGTAAATTACTAGCTAACTATGCATGCAATCTGGTACATGGTAAGAAACAAGCATAAAAGTATTCTGTTAATAGTAATTATGAGTTTAATTTAATTTCTTATTGGCATTTTTTTACCTAAAGAGTTTATTTTTAAATGTATTAGAATAAAGTCCAAAAAAATAGCTCTTGATTTGGGAATGTGATTTATTAAATGTAATAATATCGTGCACTAATTATCATGAGATGAATTATATTAACTATTTTAAGTCTAGAAGATATGACTACTACGTGAATTTGATTAATAGAAGAGCCTGTGGGGACAGTTCATGGGGTGGCTCCTTCAGGATGTTTAACAATCTTGTCTTGATGCAGCAAATCAACCTGCATCATCTATGAAGTCCTGTAAACACTGGCAAAGAGGAAAGTTAAGCACATCTTTAGGTGCTTTGTTGGACTGGAACCAAAGTACTTAGCTCTGAACATGTTTTAAAGGTCAAGGAAAATTTAAAACCATGGGGATATATATTTACCCCCATTTACTTGGATGCATTATCTGGTCTTCAATAATAATCAGAATCCTACTAAAAAAAAAAAAAATCTCAAACAAACAAACAAACCAACTGAGAAACCAAACCAAAACAAAAAATCCCCACCTCTGACCTAGCCTCTGACCTGCTCTCAATATCTCCTCACAGAGATCAGCAGAATGGCAGTGCCATCATACCCTCATAGGCAGACATGTGGCGCTTATAATAGTTTCAGTGCTACTATCCTCTTTAACAGCAGGGTAAATCAGAGCCCTGCAGAAAAATAGTATGTTGTCTACGTTCCCTATAAAATCAGGAGCTTGCCAACTAAAAATTCTAACCAGATTTCTTGGAATGTTTGAATCAATGAACAGTTTCAATAGGTTTCAATATCTGCAATTATTACTGCAATAGAAAATTGTAAGGGCTTGTTACTGACTGGATAACGTCACTGATATCTTTTCAGGTGACAGGATATTTTTTACTATGAGCCAATCTTTGCATCATTAAGCGGATGAAAAGCTTTTATTAATTAATAAAGGAAGCAGTAATCATCTGCCTTACTTGACATTGGTGGAAGAAATAAGTAGGAGACTGTCATTAAAATCCAGGTCCAGCTGATGTCAATCTCCAAAGCATTACTCATTTAAATGAAATTAGTATTTTACTTCTAGGCCAAATTCAGCAATGAATTTAAGTACTAGCAGTTCCATTTAGGATTTGTGCTTAAATATCTTTCTAGGCTGGGGAGTAGAAAAGTTTAAAAATCTTAAAATATATAACAATTTGAAAAAGTAGTTGTTTAGGCGAAATAATGTTTTAAGAGTCGTTATTTTAAAGGAAAACTATTATTATTAAGAACTGTTATTTTAAAGTCCAAATACTTCTTGCAAGAAATGTAGACTATATAAACCCGTATACCAAAACCAACACACCGCTTGATATCGTCAAATGCATTTCATGTCTTTATAAAACTAATCAGCCAAAATCAAACCCAGACTAATAACAATAATAATAATAACAACAACAACAGACCAAAAAAGCTTTTTCAGCAATACAGTTTAAAACCTGAGTATGGTTAAAATAATCTTGTAATCTGTCATCTTTCCTATTTTAGAAATAAATTTTATTACGATATCAAGCATTTATTGTAAGGGAAACAACAATTGAGCACCATTGTTATAGTGGCATAATATGGTTGAGTAATAAGAGCCTGCTTGGACCCTGCCTCCAAAACATCAACTTGCTTACTCTTAAGAGACCTTTTTCATGACAAAAAACCAATGATGCTGCAAAATACAGTTAACTTGACAAATTAGATTAGTCTATGTGAAGAATCTTTTCCCTGGCTGCCTTAGACACTCTCTCAGAGTATTTTTTCTACCCCAGAAATGATTAAATAGACAAAAAAAAAATCATCTAAATTTCTCTGTGTGACAGAAAGGAAGAAAAAAGAGAAAAGTCCATGAAGAATCTGATCAAATTGTGTGCTGATTTCAGACTGTAATAAAAAGATGGTCTTCACATGACAAAAATAATTTAGGTTAACAGGTACATTTGCAAAGAACCTTTGTCTGTCTTCCAACCAGAAATATCTCTATCACATTCTGAAAGGAGTATGCATATAGGAGTATGCATAATGTCGATAGGCATATCGACATTATTAGTTGGGTCAGTAGATACAAATATATTTACTTGGAGTGGAGGGAGAAGAAGAAAATTGTGAGGGGAATGGTCAGATGCCAAGGCAGTGTTTAATTCCCATCCAAATAGACTACTTTGCTCCGGTTCTGTGAGTAATGCAATATGATGAACATGGTATACAGAGAGAGGAACATGGCATGGGTGTTTATTGAAACGATTTAACATGTAAAAACTATGCAGTTATCTGAACATTGTATCAAAATAGTAAGTTTGATGGCTAAAGTAGGCTAGGCTGGGTGGATGTGGATGGATTCATACCTCCCACAGCAGCTGGCACTGAGGGTTGGCTGTTGCTTGAACCTGTATTTTAAATCAGTTTAGTTGGAGTCAGTTGAAATGGTCAGGTGGATCTGACACCACACTCCCAAAGAAAGTGGAGGAAACAGCTCCCCCATTCTGCCCACACTTGCTTTCTCCCCGCCCCCCACAGTCCTGCACAGGCTCTGGTACTCATAACCTAAAGTCAAGCTAGTCAGTTCATTAAACCAGCAAAAATTAACCCAGCAAAGAAAAGTGATTATTTTTTGGTTAGCATACTGACAGAATTCAGTACAGGGTCATCCATACACCAGAGGTGTTGCAAAGAGATGGCAGAACTATGTGGCTTGGGATTAAGCAGAACTGGAAATTACTTCCACAGAGAATATGGGTCTTGGTCTCTCTGGCTCAGCCAGGAAACAGTGGTAGGAAGATATGAAAAGGAGAGGTAGTTTTTTTCAAACCATTTGGTTTGTTCAGATACTCATGACAACCAGATCATCATTTTATATCTTTTAGGATGGAATAGGATTTTAGCAGTTATTTTAGGGGGAAAAAACTACCACAAAAGAAAAAAAAAAACAAACACCACCCTCATAATTAATTTGCTGAAATGCTTTTTTAAAAAATAATTTTGACAGAAGAAAAAAATGTCCTGGCAATTTTCACAAAGCTAGGATGTCCAGGACTCAAAATAATTAAATATTTTGAGCATTTAATTAGTAAAAGATTTGAGAAAAATCCTCTCTCTCTAAGAGTATTTGAATGTGTATATATAGATAGATATAGATTATTTAGATATTGATATATAGAGAGAGATAAATAGAGATATAGATACGTCTTTTTAAGAGAGTGCTTTAAACATCCAACTGTCAGGTGTGCAGAGTTAGTGTGAGAGAAATCTCTCTCATTTATGCCATATTTTGCTGTTTAAAAATATTTTTATATACCTGAATATTTTTCCAGTTAAATGAAATTGCTTTCATGTCTTACTCTTTTTTTTTTAATTGATATATCTGGGTGTTGTGTTTGTTTGTGGGTTTGTTTTTTGTTTTGTTTTGTTTGGTTTTTTTGCCAGGAAGAAAAATGCAGTCTGTCTCTTCTGCTTATTCCTTAACCTAAGGATTTTTTTTAAGATCCTTCTCTGATCTCCATCAGGTACTCTCAGACTGCAGTACATCATCTCACACCTCTGGCAAATGTCAAGAGCTTGAAGGACTCAGTGGGGCTGTGTGGGCATCTAGGCAGATCATTGTGCTGTGCTGTTGCCCCTGCATGCCATTATCACTGAACCCTTGCAGTGGGAAGGGACCTCAGGAGGTCTCTGGTCCAGTCTCCTTCTCAAAGCTTGATCAAGACTGAATTCACACCAAGTTTCTCACGGCTTTATCTAGTCAGACTTTGAAAATCTCCAAGGGTGAAGACTGCACAGCCTCCCTGGGAAAACTTTTCCAATGCTGGAATATTTTCATTATGGAGATAACTTCCTTTTATTCAATCAGAACCTCCCCTTATTCAACTTAAGCCTGCTGCACCTTGTACTCTCACTGTGCACCGTGGTAGTAGCCCAGCTGTGTGTTCTTATTAACCCCGTCTTGGGCACAGGCAGGCTGCTGTCAGGTCCCCTCAAAGTCATCTCATCTCCACCCTGAGTAAGGCCCAGTCCCTCATCATCTCCTCATAGAGCAAGTGCTCCAGACCCAACCAGCTTGGGGGCCTTCTGCTGAACTCATTCCAGTTTGTCAATGTCTTTCCCATGTGGGGGGCTGAAAACTGGATGCAGTACTTAGATGTACTCTCGAGAATGTTGAACAGAGGGGGATAATCCCTCCCCTCCATCTCCTGCCTGTGGTCCTATTATATCTATTGGTATGATGATTATTTGAATGGGTGTTTAAAATATCCTATCCAACATACTAAAATGTCTTATTTTGTATTTTCTTCCTATATCTCTACACTATGTTAGTTTTTTTTTTTCAAATTTCTTCATCTAACCCAAAATAGCATGCTCTTATTTTGCCATTAATCCAAACTACAGCTTGAAATCAATCAATACTCTTGAAAAGAGGTTTGATCTCACCCTCTTCTGAGGTAAAAAACATCCTGATGCTTCAGTCTAATATATATTGTCATTGTCTGATCATAAGATGATGCTATTATGGATAGGTTATGGGAATAACATAGAAAGAAGGACTAATGCTCACACAATACTGTGATAATTTTCTATGACATATTTCACCCCTAAGCATCTCAAAGAGCTTTACAAATTGATTTATATTCTGCACACAAGGATAATTTCATCCATCCATGTTTATTAGCTGTGCAGCAACACTTCAGTTCAGGACAGGAATTAAAGGCCACATCCAGCCTAAAATGCAAGGTGAATGTACTCATAAAACAACCCTCACAACAGTTAACACTTCAAACTGCTTCCTTTCAGTGCTATACCTACAGCAAGGGATCATTCCTGAGATATTAGGCTGTGGAAAATTTACTGTCCAGATGCAAAATTGAAATTCAATTTATGCTCATTGTGTTCACAAAAATAGTTTTAGCTAGAATATATATGCAAAGAGGGATTTTGGATACTTTTTTTGCAGGTTGTAATTGCAACCATTTTAAAATGCATGTTTCTGTTTCTTTGTTTTTTCCCAGTCAATTTTCATTTCCTGGTCAATTTTCACGATGTTGTGATGTGATAGGGATGACTTCCTTGGGTATATACATCAGTTAAAATTACGTGTTTCCAGTGGGATTCATCTGAGGATTTTAGAGTAACATTTTTCTAGCTGGATGAAAGATTCCAGAAAATAATCATTCAGATATTTATCTAGTTTCAACACAAAATTTGTTCAAAATCATTTCCCATCACCTATTTGTCCTTCTCTAAATTTGTATTAACACACTTTTTTTTTTCTGTTGCGTAAGATACATGTTGAATGACTAGTCATTGTTAGGAGTTCTTGTTGGTTTGTGGGTTGTTTTTTACTTGCATTCATTTATAGATTGTATTGAATTGTTTAGAAACTCATAGTGCAGTGTCCTTTCAGAACTTTTTCATCCACATAAGAACTCTGCAACTTTTTCAGAAATACATGTTTTTTTCTGAAATAGATGCCAGACAAGTATGATATTTTTCAAGGAATTCATGTTGCATAAATCCAAAACAGATTTTCCAAGTGACTGTTTTTCCTAATATCTTGGGGACAGGCTCTGCTAGATAGAAGAAATTGTGCTCCTGAACTTTTGAATCAAAAATGCAGCCAGGAAACTTTATCCTAGAATGGTCAAGACATCACATGGGGACTACATCAGTCATTAGGCCATTATTCTTTTGATGTATACTTTTTCTGATGCCCAAAGCTCACACAGTAGTAGGAAGCACAGCGAACCTGCTATCTGAGGACTGATGAGTAGGACTGCTTAGTGGGGATGGCTGCTTTGCTGAATTTTTGTCTTAGCTTCTCATGAATTGAATTCTTCCCCATATAGGAGTATGTCTAAAGGGAAATTTCTATAGTGAATTTCTATAGATAAATTTGTAGAGAAAGTAAGTTTATAGGCAAGATTTTTTGAGTGACTTTGAGATTGCCATTTAGATATTAATATTAGTTTGCCTGCAATATTACGAAATTTAATAATCCTCAATTTAAGAGTTTTTTGGGGCGTGGCGGGGAGGCTAATCTGTGAAAATTTCTTAGAAGTCAAAGACTTAGTCTTTGTCTAAATTAGTCAATGACTTAGAAGTCAAAGAAAATGCTCCATGGTTTACACATTCAACACAGCTGTTAATTCTGTTTTCTGCCTCATCAGTTAAGAAACCACATGTAACAGTTACTTGGCTGCTGTAGCAACAATTTTGTGAAAGATTTCTGGGACCAAGCATCCAAGTAACTCCTCCTCCCAAAGCTCTTCCACAAGCACTCATTACTTCTGTAACTGCAGCCTGTGTGGCTTCTTTGCTAGATGAATACTTTGTGTTTGACGACAAAAGCTTGGCCCAAGTTAACCCAAATCACTCGGTATGGATGCCTCCCTGTTTCTGCTCCATCATTTTTTGTATATCAGCAATTTGTTTTTAGTGAATTTATTTTTTGGTGGAAGTTTTGAATAACAAAAGGTATATTACTGCCCTTGTCAACCACATGATTAATACTCCATTCTCCTGATGTTTTCTTAATGATGGCTGCCTTACGGGATTCATTTTCAGTAACCTCTTAATCTATGCAAGACAGATATTACCTGTATTATATTACATCTTAATCAGAACTTCATGCAACCCCAAATCCCTATAAGTCTATTACATCTAGACAGACCACTTAACCCATTAAACTTTTTATCTCATCTTTTCTAAGGCCACCCTGGCCTACTTTCTAAACCTTTTTGCCTAATTTAATTTTAAAAAAAAATAGTATAGGTGGGCTTTGAAATATCTTTTATTACCCTACTGGACGCTTGTGAGTTAATTATTCAGGCCTCGTGTATCAAATTCTTATCTTTTGTAAATGTTGACTAACTTCATGGTGATTTGTTTTTTTCTTTTTTTTTTTTTGTAGAATATTATCATTGATTTATTGCAATTATGGTACAGAAATACTTAGAATAAGTGTATGATTTGAATACTCTTTTATTTTAATCCACTTTTGTAACATACCATCTTCATCTAGTGCAATGGCTTTCCTAAGCTTTGTATATTCTGTGAGGTGATTCCAGAAATACGCTTAAAATGGCAAACAATCTGACATTCTAGGGGTCCTTACCAGCTTTGTGAACTCTGTATGTCATCCTTGATATCTATGGTTGGTGACATCTATATTTTACTTTCTATCTCTTTAAAATTATTTTTTAATTGCTATCATCATTTACCACTGTTTGGGTGGATTTTGTTACAATCTTGTCAAATGGTTGTTTGTATTGCAGAACTTGGTTTCCATTCTCTATTCTATCTAATTTTTTTTTTTTTTTTTTAAGTCAATGCTTCTTAGAGATTTTCTCAGCTTCAGGAAAAAACATTCATATGAATGACTGTATATATGCGTAATATATATATATATATATTACTGAATGGAACTGCCCTTTATTCATTCACACTAAGCATGATCAAATAACAGCCCTGAATCCCTCTAAATCGAGTGGCAAATTATGCTATCATGGTGACCTCAGAATAACAAGTCTGGACATTTTTTATGTTTTCGAATTTTTTTATTGTTCAAAGAAAGCATTACAGCTACTGCTGATAACACTTTCACTTACATTTTATTTTTTTCTTGGGGAAAGTAGAGTGTAGTCTCATTTTTCCAGAGATCTATGTTCTGATGTTACTTTGTTAACTTGAACTGAGTTCTCACTTGCTCTTTTGATTATAAAAAATAAATTAATTTCTATGTGTCTACTTCAGAACATATTTTCTTGGGTTGTTCTCATAATTCGATTGACCCACAAAGGTAACTCAGAGGTAAGAGGAATAATCAGTTTTATTCACTGACTCATATTTTGATTGCTGTGTGAACCACAGATGGCATAACAAAGACTAGCACTGAACTATTACTATGTATTCTCTTTCAGGATAACTTTGCAGAATGTTTCTGAAAATCCTTGGGATAAGGAGCTGTGCATCAACATCAGTGTTTATTTCTATCTCCTTTTTTTTTTCTTTTTTGTAATGTAGATACTGAGATTTGCTTGAGAAAACAAGAAGTGACCTGTGCTCTTAATGAAATTTGAGATTCTGCATTGCTTCCTGAAAGTCTGCTACAGATCTTCTCCACAGATGCAGATAAAATTAGAGTTATCGAATGGTTTCTTGTCAGTGATAAAGAAAGGACCTGTAGTTTCTACTCCCAAGGGCTATTATTAGGTACCTTAGGAATTCACGGAAGAGGAAAACAACATGAATGTTATGGGCTCCATTATATGCTTTGACAGGATAATATTTCTGTCACACAGTTCCTTTCTGATATTTGACTGTCTGGGTTTAATAAAGGAAAATATCCGTTTCTTAAAAGTTAGATATAGAAATAGAAGCTTTGTTCTGAAGAGCCAATATTTACTTCATGCAGCCAGTAGCTCTGAAATTATACTTTCATTACAGTCAAGTTACTATTCTTAGTCTACAAAGCAGAATCTTTCTTGCCTGTGTGTTTGTGAAGTAGACTGCATACATTGGCAGTTGACTAAAATAAGGGCAGTTTCAGTTGCTGGTGTTGTCAGCAAGGCTTGTAAACAGACGCTAAGCAGCAGCTCAGAACAGGATGTGCTCATCACTGCTGAAGTGTGAGAGATACAAGAATGTAACTGACTGAGTTCTAGTTTAATCTGCCCATAGTGGTAACACCCCATCATTATGAACCTGCCAGAGGTTATTTAATAGTTAAGATCTTGGATAGACATCTAACGTGAAAGAGAGTTTCTGAAACAGGTCTGGTCTGCTTAACATCATGTTGGAGTATAACAATAGTTCAGAGGAAAGACAGTCTCTGCATTCCTCAAACTAGATCCAAGGACAAACTCTTGGCTCTTCTGGAAGTCAAAAACAGTTTAGCTATTGATTTCAATTGGAGCAGGACTTCAATCCAGCAAAAAATAGCATAAATTAATCAAGTTTTGTGTGTGATCACAATACAAGGCATATGACTGTACTGCAATTGCTCCTGCGTGCTAGGACACAATATCTGAAAAAACAGCATGATGTTTCAAAAGAACTTTTTTTTTTTAACAATCAGTTTTCACAGGATTAAGGCAGCTAAGCAAACAATAATGTATTGAATCTAATAAATTATCTCCTGTAAATTTTGTTTTGATGTTTTATCCAACATTGGTTTTCTCTGGATTCATAAGAACTGTTTTGAGTTTATAGAGTTGCAGTGGGGAGCAAGGTGTTGTGGATTTAATTGGATGGTTTTATAAAGCTGGGGAAAGTACAGCAATTAGAAATAACTAACCATGACAGTTCATAATTAAAAAGAAGACATGAATAAATGACACCATGAATATTGGTGTGCTGGTTTTGCCTGGGATAGAGTTAATTTTCTTCATAGTAACTAGTATGGGGCTATGTTCTGGATTTGTGCTGGAAACAGTGTTGATAACACAGGGATGTTTTAGTTACTGCTGAGCAGTGCTTACACAGAGTCAAGGTCTTTTCTGCTTCTCACACCACCCCACCAGCGAGTAGGCTGGGGGTGCACAAGAAGTTGGGAGGGGACACAGCTGGGACAGCTGACCCCAACTGACCAAAGGGATATTCCATACCATGTGACGTCATGCTCAGCATATAAAGCTGGGGGAAGAAGAAGGAGAGGGGGGGGAGGGGGCGTTTGGAGCGATGGCGTTCATCTTCCCAAGTAAACATTACGTGTGACGGAGCCCTGCTTTCCTGGAGATGGCTGAACACCTGCCTGCCGATGGGAAATAAAATAGTGAATGAATTCCTTGTTTTGCTTTGCTTACGTGCGCGGCTTTAGCTTTCCCTATTAAACTGTCTTTATCTCAAACCATGAGTTTTCTCACTATTTACCCTCCCGATTCTCTCCCCCATCCCACCGGAGAGGAGTGAGCGAGCGGCTGTGTGGTGCTTAGTTGCTGGCTGGGGTTAAACCATGACAATTGGTTACCTCTCTGATTATCTGAGGTTTCTGACTCAGCATACTGTTGATTAAAAAAAAAAGAAAAAGAAAAAAAAAATTTAAACCCCCTTCAATTTCCTTGTAATGCCAAAGCCCTATATAGCTTTGGACAACAGGCCAAGAGTATGCAAACCCTTTCCGTATAAATTCAGCAGTCAATTTTACCAAACTTTTCATAGCAGTAAATCCTTTATCTGCAAGAAAGGTTAAGTCTGATCTGACACTTCATATTCTATACTTATCACTCACAAATTCAATTCCTGAATAAAAATTTTAGAAATCCCTTATGGCAAATATTATCACAGAGATACAAACATAGTAAATATAAGTGGTTTTCTAGTCTGCCCTATAAAAGAAAGCAGATAGGCAGTTCTCTAACAGAGAACTATTCTATCATTGAATGTTCAGAGCTACTTTCTACTTTGTAATATCAGCAAACACTGACACAATTCCATAAACCACTAAGCTAAAAATAATGTCCATGTGCACCACATAAAAATGTCTTATCAATTTTATTTTAATCATAGATGCATTAGATTCTTTTCCTAATCACTGTCAATAGTGATGATACCAAATATAAATACAGTAATGATTTTTAAAAGAAACTGCATGTTACGACCAAGACAGCTGTGCTTATTAATCAGCTTCCCATCAATCCACCCCAAAAACACCCTATACAAGCAAGTTAAATTACAATCAGGCTATCTGAAAACAGTCACTATAAATAATCCCTTTCAATTAATCTCTTTTTAAAATATAACACATGTCCCAGCTAAAAACATTTTGATGAGTGTACGAGTATTTCTCATTTCTCAACCTTTGACACTTTAATAGGCTTACTTTGCTATGAATAAATCACAGGACTTTCCCTTTAGAAGGGATATCGAGCAAAAATAGAACTGATTATGCCTGTACAAAAGTCTCAGCCCCCAGAAATGGTCAAAATAAGTGCATTTCGAGGGAATGGATATGGGTAATGAAATTTTGACTTCTGAAAATATGTTAACATCAGGAGAAATTTGATTAAGGACTTAATTTTATTTTAACCTCTTGAAAATGGCTGGAGTTATTTTAAAGACAATTACTTGTATATTGTTTCAAGTGGGTTTCCACTGTCTGCAGTGGAGCACAGCTATACCTCAGGTAAGTGTAGGTAGCACAGGTACCTAAAGCAGCCCAGCTGCTGCAGAGTGACACCTGGTGTAAGCTGATTTATTTTGCTTCTCAGAATAATGACACGTTATCATAGAAAAGTCACTTTCTTCAGTACTGACTATGGAACTCTACTGCCATAAGGGAAAAAACTAAGTATTATTCCCAGTGCTACCCTGTTATGCTTTCTCTTGTATCCTTAAATCTTCCAGCTGCTTACTGTAAAGTACTTCTCTATTGTGAATTAAAAACAAAATATATAATCATCCTGGACAACTTTGTAACTTATCCAGGCTATTTGTCTTTTGTTTTGATGAGTTATTTATCTGGCGTATTACATTTATGAAGCTTTTAGTAGTCTTTGGGACCCTTATCTCAAAAAATTAGTTACAATTATTCTTGAAACAATGTTGGTCTAAGACTGTACATTGTAATTCAGCTAGCCTCAGAGCTAAATCAAATAACTTCTTGTTTCTCTCGTACAAACAAACTTTTGCTGGTGTCAAGTACGTAGGCTGTCTGTGCAGAAAAAGGCTCAGTAGCAGCATCTGTTCTCTCATATTTCTCTCATTCAGTTTTATTAGGATTTTTTCAGAGATTGAATGTGGGGAATTTTCAGGCATTATTCAGACAGTTAAAGAAGAGATTTGAGGGTTACATCTGGCTAGTCGTCCTTTCAATAGGAGTGCTTAAGGTTGGCACCAATATTCTTCCAGCAGTTCACCTAGTCTTCTGAACTGGGCTTAACCTATACATGTGTCACTAGCATGTCTCATACATGGAGTCCTTTCATTACCAATTTTTCTCAGTAATTTCTTTTGGTCTCTCAGCCACTCCTTTTCATTGTGGATGCTAGATGTTGGAAATAATATGTTTGAAATCACACCACGTCACGAAAACAGCCAAAGCAGCCAACTATGACTTGCTGTTACTGAATATTTCTTCTGAAATGCCCAATGAAAAAAAAGCTGTCTTTTAACTTTTAAATGTTTTAATGACCTCTTGACTTGCGGTTCCAAAGAGAAGTAAAAATTCTACAGAACTGCAGAGTAGTCTGCGGTAACCAAAAAGGTACATTTGTTTTTCTTTATGAAAGTCAAAAACTCTTCTGTGTCACTGTTTATCAAATAATGTTGTGAGTATGTGAGGTTCTTTGGGTCACTTCTGCAGTTATGTGCTCCTATCCTGTGTTTTCCACCCACTGCTTGCTGGGTTGTGCTCCAAGACTTTGTGAATTGCCAGTGTTTCTCCCAGCTTCAATATGTCTTTGTGTAGAATCATAACAAAATTGTTTCCTCAGCTATGCCAAATCCATTTTAAGGATGGGACGAAGCTTTTCTTAAGAGTCTAAACTATCTGTAACTTTTATATTTGGGTGAAGCTGTAACACTATCTTATGAATAAATACTCTTGTAATTTGTTCTCATTTAAAGTTAGCAGCAAAATGGTACCAAGATATTTTTCTCTGATGTCAGTATAGTAAGACGATAGGGATTACAGCTGTTAATCCAACAGCTCCTCACACAAAGCTTCTGTAACAGCTTTGGGTAAGCTCTGGGTCAGGTTTCCTTGACATTTTGGGATCTTCATCATCTAAAGTTTTTACGGCCAGATTACTTGAAACAATTTATGTATATTGGTCTGGAGGATGGGCTAGAGGTTGTATGAAGTTTCTTCCAATCCTATGACACATACACAAACAAATTTTAATATCAAGGGCAAATCCTCCTTGACACCATTACTGACTGCTAGTGCTTTTGGTTTTGCTTTTGCCTTTGGTTTGTAATTAGCATGAAATTAAACATCTTCAAATACCAAACTGTCACATGACTGTACATCTGCAAAGTATCATTTCTCAATCTTGCGTATCCCTGGCCTAAGCTGTAAACCTTGGAACAATAATCTGTGAATTTTAGTTCATTATCACTTCACTGGAAGGAGCAGTTCAGCAAGAGTAAAACTGCTGGTAATAGCTGAAATGCCTATGGACTTCAAAACATCATAGCACTCCGGTAAGCTGCTGAACAATTTCATCAGCCAAGCAAGGGAAATATAACTCCAAATAGGAATTTTAAGGCTCCTTCCTTAGGGCTTTTTTATTATCTACAAAGTAGTCACAGAACACAAGCAAATGAACTGAGAAACACTAAACAACATATTTCCTGGAGGTATCCTTGAAACCATTCAGGAAAGATAGAATTCACTCTTCATCTTCTTCCTGCTTTGACCTGAATTCCACTTTCTTATATTCTCAGGCAGATGGGAATGTGTAACTTTTGTCAAGTTGCTGTGCTACTGCTTTATAATATATTAACATAGAAGATAAAGGCAGAATGGATTCTTTAGAGCTAATCATGATCTGCCAACTTAAGAGCATAAAATAGAATGCAAGTCCGTTCCTTCTGCAAAAGTGTACTGGTGAGACCACAGCATCTTGAAGAAACTGGGAACAGAAACCATCAGAGATGGGTAAAAAATGATTCACCTTCATCTCTGTGGCATTAATACTACTTTTTAAGTTTTGATTTCTGTTTTGGGTGGGTTTTTTTCCGTTTAATTCTTTTTTAAATCAGCATATAAATTCAGTTTGCCACTGGGGTCTGTGAAAAGGTCTTGCAAAAAGTCGTATCAGGTACTCTTTCCTTGTCCTTTGTCTGCTGAATGGTTTGAATCTCAGCATGTGTCAAAAGACTTGCAAACTCAGCAAGATTGAGATAGAACACATTATGCCTGACTTGCAAATACTCACTATTATTGGTTTTCTGCTGTTGTTATTCCTGTTATTATTGTTACTGCTGTTCTTTTTCCCTCCTATAGTTTCTTATTTCCCATACCTCCTCCTGAGGAGGTGATGGATCATCTGCCTCTGAAGGCAACATCAGTGCTGTGCAAAGCAGCTTATCCTGTGGGAGGCTGCAAGGGTTCTGTCAGGTACCTTGTATCATACAGTCATGATCCTCCATTCCCAAAATGTTGTTTTCACTAACTTCTCCCATTATGCATTTCAGAAATAATTAAACATCTGAAATACATTTATATAAGACTTGAGTTCAATCTCACTACTTGCTCAGAGGAGAAAAAACTGTTTTTGTTGTCTTTGTGAGGAAAGGCAATTTTAACTTTGTCACTACAAAACAGTGATCCAGCTAAAAGATGACGCAAAATTGCTAGTAACTGTAGTAACTCAGCTGAGTAACTGCAGTAATTCAGTTGGTTGTATTTGTTCCCATTTTAACCTTTTTAAATAATAATAATAAAAAAAAAGATTAAATGCACTGAAAGACATTGTGCTTTTTTTGTTTACTATGATTAGCATCAGATGTCAGATGGGAGAAAGCATTGTGATTTTGTTTCCAGGGCGACACAATTACAGAGAGTTACAATCTGGAGCAAGTTTGGAAATCTTTCAAGGAAGTTATTAGGTTAGTTTTCGACAACAGGAAGGCAGAACTGGATAGTACCATACCATCCAAAATTCTGTAACTGCATGTAATAGAAGTCTAGATTAGAAGGGTCTGCAGAATACAGACTAAATTCATCTTTTGCAATGAACCTATGACGTAGTAAAAGATCAAAATTCATAACTCTAATGTACTATAGGAAGGAGAGACAAAATACCATGGATGTTGCCAATATCCTGAGTTCTTGCAATGATAGGACTTTGCCAAATAAAACTCCTAAATGATCTCAAGAAGTGGAACAAGTCCTGTGCTGCAGAGCATAAAAATGTGTCATGAATTTTACCTCATAGCAGTTAGAAATTCAATTAAATTTATTCATTATCAGTGTATGTTTCTATATATTATTACAGGATTTATCTAATTGTGTACTTATGTTATTTTTTAACTTTTACCTCAGTAATGTCTTGTTAACTTTCATTTGGCTAGGCTAAGCAAACAAGGTCTTTCCATTTTCTCTACAGCTTCCTGAGGAGGTGAAGAGGAGAGGGAGGTGCTGATCTCCCTGGTATCCCGTGATAGGACGCATGGGAACGGTTTACAGCTGCGCCAGAGGAGGTTTAGACTGGACATTAGGAAGCATTTCTTCCCCTAGAGGGTGGTCAAACACGGGAACAGGCTTCCTAGAGAGGTGGTCGATGCCCCAAGCCTGTCAGTGTTTAAGAGGCATTTGGACAATGCCCCTTAACAACATGCTTTAGCTTTTGGTCAGTCCTGAATTGGTCAGACAGTTGGACTACATGATCGTTGTTCGTCCCTTCCAACTGAAATAGTCTGTTCTATTCTGTATCTCTTTATGGGGCAGCTAGATCATTCCCCTAGTTAGCCTTGGGAACCCTCTCTCTCGAAATAACTGTTTAATTAACACCTTGTTTGTATTTTCCTATTCTTACCAATAATACGTAATTCATTGCATCCTTGGATAATATTGATTTGCATCACACTGGTGACCAGTTGATCAATACTTCCCTGCCCCTCTCAAAGCTAAGGAAGATCCCTTTCTCTTTATTATAGTTCTTTTGGGGCTAATACTATATATCATACAATTATCCAACAGCATAAGCTTTTAAGAGTTCTGGAACTAGATTCTGCTAACAATTGCCAAGCTATGTGATATTGTATTGCAAATAAATACAAGTCAGTAAAATGTATAACATTTATGGCTACAGCAAGGGATTACAAAAAAAAAAAAAAAAAACCCACAGAAGATTTTTTTCCTTGTGAAACCCATGAATGTGAAACCCATGAATGTAAAGCTATTCTTGAATTACTTTAACATAAACAATCGGTAATTATTAACAGTAATAGAACATAGTTCTGAAAAGACATCACAAAGACAGGCAAGAATCATTAACCTTTTGATGGTAAAGGAAAATGAGACAGGGAGAAAAAAATTATTTGCCCAGCTTTATAAAGCACATTAATGCTGAAATTTGGCACATAATAAAAGAACTTGGAAAATTCTTCCTCCATGTAAAAATGTCCTTAAGGATGGTATTACAGAACACTCACAACTTGTAACGCAATGTAACTGATACTCTGGTCTTAGGACTATTGCTGAATTAGGCAAAATTCAGTTTCAAGGTCTGCACAGCCTTCTATGATGCCTGAGAAATCAATTCCTCTCTGCCTCAGTTTCCCATCGGAAAATAATGGCTGGAATTGCTTCTGGTTATGGTTCCAGGATAATATAGAGGACACTTTTGAGACTGGGTCTCTAGTGTATTTTGCACTGTAGAAACACATGACATATGACTGGTTAACATAGTTCCCCATGGAAACCATTGTACCTGTGTTTTAGACTGTTATTCAGTTCTGTAGCCAAGGCTCTCTGGACAGCTTTCACTTCTTGTACTACATAGCTACAACCCTCCTTTTAGGTTTTCAGATTTCATCAAAACTGGTCTTTCTTATTAAAAACTTAACTTTTCTATAGAAAGCAGTCTTCCTGACTGCTTTCCATCAAAAAATGAGTTTTGATGTAAAATATGTAGGACTGCAGCTGTCAATTCAAAATCCTTTTAAGAATTATCCTTCTTTCTGTCTTAATGCCAAAATTAACTCCATTTCAATAAAGCAGATCTTGTATGTAGCATACCACAATTCAGTTAATTTTGCGTAAGTTTGTGGGCATTCTTACAAAGTCCTATCTTGAGAAAGAAGGTACTAATTAACTCTTTCATGCCAGCCTGTGAATGGGAAGCTGTAACTAATTCCTCTGAAATTTTCATTATTCCCCAAGCTATAGCTAACATGCCAATAGCAATGGTATGTACAGGTACTTCAAGGATTTAAAACAAAAGGGTAAATTATGCTTGAGGCCAAGCCTTGTCGTTCTAATCCTCCGCTTGAGAATATTTAATTAATTAAGTAATTATGTCAAACTAAGAAATCAACTTGGCCATTGTTTAGCCAGAATAAATTCACGTTTACTGATTTCACATATTGTTTTCCAGAGGAATAAAAGACAGCAAATGTTAAAGTAAAGGAAAAATATATTTGACAGTCTGTTAGTCTTTATTCTGTTTTTGTTTTCCCAAGTGAATCAGCATAAAATTACTTAAGCAGGTGTTTCTGTAAATCTCATGATGTAGGAAGACAGTATATTGAATACCCTGCACGTTTCTATTTGTTAGGTGACTTACTGATGCAAAACAATTGACTTCATGTTGTTGCTCAATCATAGTGACTGCTCAAGTAATGAAGAATTTTGTTGTTACTACTCTCTGTGTTTCATGGAAACACTTGTAGCAAACTCATAGTCAAGATTCGGTTAGTTCTATGGCATTTATTCAGTTCAAGTGTAGCTTTAATCTCATTTATGAAGTTTAAAATAAACATTGATCATAAGCAAAGTATTAAGGGAACCATTAGGATAAAATTTGAATTTCTGATTGTTTAGAGTAGTTTAGAGACTGGTGCAAAATCTACTGGAACTGATAAACTGATTCCCATTGATATAATGGTCTCTAGAATAGACACTGTCAACAATTAAATTTCATCTCTTCTTAAATTCTCCAGATGTTAAATGATTTACGAGACACATAATTTATAAATGACTTCATTTTAAAATTTCAAATGTAGGTAGTTTATATCTACAAGGTTAAGGGAAAAATCCTGGTTACAGTGATGTTCATGTCATCTCCCTGCCAATCCCCATATTTTACAAAAGACTGCTCTTATCTCAAAAGGTATAATGGAGGTCATATATATTAAGTAATACTTATTTATTTATTAGAAATACAGACATGAAAACTTGTAGGATTAATTTTCAAATTAGAGGAGCAAAAAGAAGTTAAAGATATGATTTCATTTCTTAACACTAATTAGCTGCTACTCATGTAACATTTCTAATAATGAAAAATAATAACATTTAGAATTGTTATTTAATGCATATAAAATTTGTTCAGGTGAATTCAGATGCAGAACTGTGTAATCCTTAGCTATGCTTAAAATAATACATTTTGTGATTTACAGAATATAGAGTGTTTGGAGAAACACCAGTGTTGAGGCTAAGAAAGGCTATAATTTTTATTTTGGGAGGAGGATTCAGATTTGTAGTCTCTATCACCTCAAGTGATTCTGAGTGCACACACAACAGTGTAGCCACAACAGAGTGTTTGGAGGCTATTACCTTCTGACCCCTTCTTCCTGTGGTAAACTTGCACATGGCTTGAACTGAGCTCTACCATAACCTATACAATATTTTTCTTTAGTAACTGGGTACTTTTTTCTCTTTACCCTTAGAAAGTGATCTCTATTGTTCCATAAAAAGTGAAGGAACACATAATGGCCATGATTCAGTCTGGAATCTGACTGTAAAGTTTCACAAATTATACCCAATTAGTCATGGATACATTTTAAGATTTTTGTGGAAATCACATATGATCAGTTCCATTTTTGCTATAGCAATTTAAAAACAAACTGAGATTAGCTTTGCACAAGAAAAAAGTATTTTTTAATCACTGTCAAAATTTACTTGCTTTGTAGGGTTACTTTAAAAAAATAAAAACGAAATATTATTGAAATATTTGGTTTTTTGGTCTTGTTTAGATTATTTACGTTAGTAGAACACATGGTAGAAAAAGAAGAAAAGAATACTGTTCATTTACATTTGTTTCTTGTAAATTAAAAGAAATTAAAAGACAAAGCAGCCTATATTTTATTCTTGACATCATTTCAGAGCAAAATCTAAACTGATGTAATAATAGCAGCAAGTGATTTTGAGAAGTAAATCATGACTCAGATATTCAAAATATCATGAGATCAAAGTCTCAGAAAGACCTAGGAACCTCATGGTTCATTTAACTATAGGAAAAGTGATTCTCAGTGTGTCACAGAAGTGCAACTCATAAATATAGTTTGAAAACCCAAATGTTTTCTCCATGTGTGGAATTTTAACATCATAACTTCCATTAAAATCACTGACCTGCTGGCAATTTCTGAAATAGGGAGTAAGGACTGTATTTGTGAAAGGCACAGTTAAACGGATGAGGAATGAGTATATTAGGCTCAAATATGAATCTTTCTGTTTGTACAGGTTTGTCCTTTGAAATACAGTTTAGCGACTGTGAAAAGTTACTAGTTTTCATATCAAGAAAGAGAGAATTGAATAATTAAAGTGAGCCTGAATAGATCCATGTTGCCACACCCTCTGGGTGTGCCAGGGCTAAGGAAGAGATTTCAAGTGGAAAACTGAGCTTAAATGGGAATATGATCTGTGAGGATTATAGATCTCTAGAAGGGATCTTGATGAAGAATAGTATCAGTCTTAGGCATCAAAATCCATAAGAAGGATGTGAATTAGATTATAATCTGTTTAACCCTTAACTATTGCCTAAGGAGCCTGCTGGTGTTTGATCAGTGGCCACTGTGTTAAACTTCAGACAGCTGAATGCTCCTGAAGGAAGGAAGGAGGTCTATAGATTCAGTTATAACTAGCTGTTTATTTCCCTTCTCCTCTCCACCTTTTTCTTTTGTTTCTGTAGAGAATTAAATTTGGGGGAAATGGCAGGCATCATTCTGTGCACTATGAAGAATGTAATGTGAGAATTAATTTATACAGAGGGGGAAGACGTAGTAAAAGGAATGAGTTTTTTTGGTTTGGGTTTTTTTGTTGTTTTTTTTTTTTTTTTTTTAATGTTAGCATCCCTGGATGCCTATACGGATATAAAGAAGTTAAGAAAAGGTTGGACAGAAAAGACTCAAGATTTCCCACCACTAATTATATATGACAGTTGTCTAAAATATGCAGTCAACCAGTGACCAACTATATGTGAAAAAAAAGACCTGGAGCACTTCCCTGAGGAGATGCTGACATTTCTGCAACCTCCACAGTTTGTGGAGAATCTTGCTTCTACCCTTTTTGGTCCAATAACTCAGCAGTATAGACAGAACAGAGACTTAGAATCATAGAATCATGGAATCATTAAGGTTGGAAAAGACCTTTAAGATCATCAAATCCAACCATTAACCTAGCACTGCCAAGTCCACCACTAAACCATGTCCCTAAGCACCACAGCTACACAATTTTGGAACACTTCCAGGGATGGTGACTCAACCA